>NW_017306728.1:297115-369585 GCF_000935625.1 Nanorana parkeri
GGATTCCCCCCTTCCCTCTCTGATCCTCCAGCGCTGAGTGGAGGAACGAGCAGGGGAGGGGGTGGGCACAGCTGGCTCTGCCTCTAGATAGGCAGAGCCAGCTGTCACTCAGGCAGCTGGGTGGATCTCGATAGTAATGTCGGGATCCGTCTCGGCTGCGGCGCTCACAGTAGATCAGGGGCAATAGCCCACGATATACTAAGCTTTGAGTCATGTGAGGATGCTAGTATATGTCCTCCTGTGACCCTAGAGCGAACTGTGGGGAAAAACACTTACCCCATAGTTGTCTTTTAATATCACTTTAACTTGGGCTTCACAGTACCTGCAGCAGTGGCACTTCAAAACTAATGAATGCCTGTTGACCTTAGGTGACTAAGTATGTTTGAGTGTATTCTGTGGCATATTGTACCGGACAACCCGGTGTACTGTGTTTTTCGATAGAAGCATAAAAAACACTAAATGCAATGTTAACATATAGCATGTATTTTTTTTAGACTGCATATCAGTATTAATCCTGTACTGTTCTGTTATTGAGGATTATGTATCCTGGAAAAGCACATGAGATGATCGTTTTAGGTACATAGGTTTTTGTACATTTTAGGTATGAACATAAATCAACTTAAAGCTCAATAATGTAATTATGAATTTTAAAAAAACATCACTCGTTTTTTGTAGCATCTGCGCCCAATTTAGCTTGCAAAAATAAAGCTCAGTCAATTCAAAATATTTGAGAGATGAATTATATAACAATGGAAGGTGCATTAATATTAATCAAAGAGGAGAGTTAGCATTATTTGACGGAAATTATGTGTTTGATCATGTTGCATATAATAGACACAGTCAGTCTCTGGTGTAAGAATCACAGGATTCGTAGGGCAAGTTGTAAGCAATCTTGCCTACAGTCCTCCAAATGTATCATCTGTTCTCTTATCAGCAGAGCTGGGGAAAAAAAAAGCAATTCATGCTGTGTATTTCAAATCGATTGACTTGTGCCATATGATGGAGTGGTAGGGGGCCATAGCCTGGACTGCATACAAGCCTGCCATGTTAAAGCAGAACAGTAGGCAGTTGGCTGTTGCTATGGGGACACTTACTGGTGGTTTGCATGATGCCAGCTGGGTAAATATACTTATCAATTCTATAGAGCAGGCATGAACCACTAGGGTCACTTTATTTCTATGTCCCAGCATGCCCTGCCACCCTTACATCCAAGAAGCTGCAGTTCTCCAGCAGCCAGTTGGTTGGTCGTCTAATACTATACAAACAAGAACCATAGTGTGGAGATCTTGCAGTCACTGTCTTGGTATAGGGAAAGGGCTCAGTTACACAATAGATTTTTAACCACAAAGTAGTATGAGCGCAACTTGAAAAATATCTGCAGCACAGTGAGATCCATGTATTACATACAAGACTATCGTCAGCAGAGGGGGAAAATTTGAGGCACCCAGAAAATCTCCTGTGTAGTAAACGCCTAACAAGTTACAATGCGCATCAAGCAATTACCCTAATGTTCTGTATACTATACAAAACTTCCTGATCCTAATGTGACAGACTACTACAATTCTAAACTATGAGAGTCTCCATCTTGGAGCACATGGGGGCAGAAGATTCCAAATTGGGTGCAGGTTTGTCAGGAGGAAGCCCAGCCTCCTTAAAGGCACAGAAACACACAAGGGATTGTTGAGTGCGTTTGTCATTTGTTTTGCTAGACTACTACAACTCCCACAGAACTGCCTGAACTCTATGTGCTGTCTAAACGCCTCTCTACTCCACTCTACTATCCCTGTGTAGCTTGATCAGCCACTGTTACAACCTACAGTGTCAGTCTGATTTAAAATTTCACTCAGTGAACAGAGAATTATAGGAGTTTACTGTAAGGATAGATTTTTGGTGATTAAAAATTACATATCACACAGCACAGCTTAAATTGTTCAGAAATGTGATAGATAGATAGATAGATAGATAGATAGATAGATAGATAGATAGATAGATAGATAGATAGATAGATAGATAGAGAAAGAAAGAGAAGGAAAAAGAGAGAAAGAAAAATAGAGAAAGGAATTAAAAGAGAGGGAGAGAAAGAGAGAGAGAGAGAGAGGGAAAGAGAAAAAGAGAGAAAGAAAGAGATTTACATTTGTTTGAAGTCCATTTTTAAAGTAGCTGGCCCCAGGCAATGGACATTCAAGTGTTTACATAGTCTTAAAGTGTATCTTAACACAAAAGCAAACATAATAGATAGATAGATAGATAGATAGATAGATAGATAGATAGAGAAAGAAAGAGAAGGAAAAAGAGAGAAAGAAAAATAGAGAAAGGAATTAAAAGAGAGGGAGAGAAAGAGAGAGAGAGAGAGAGGGAAAGAGAAAAAGAGAGAAAGAAAGAGATTTACATTTGTTTGAAGTCCATTTTTAAAGTAGCTGGCCCCAGGCAATGGACATTCAAGTGTTTACATAGTCTTAAAGTGTATCTTAACACAAAAGCAAACATGTAATATACTGCGGTTTACTAATCCCTAGATGTGGTGGCTGCATTAGTTTTCTACATTCAGACTTTACTTTATTTTCACCTGGTAATCATGTGAATAATACACTTCCTGTCCCTTTAAAGGAGAACTATGGGGTCAGTGTTTTTCCCCATAGTTCTCCTTAGGCTAACGGGAGCACACAAACTAGCGTCCTCCCGTTACCCTAAGCTCAGTATACCGCGAGCTACAGCTCGCGGTATACTGAGACGCCGCAGCCGGAGCGGATCCCGACGTAGATGACGGGATCCGCCCAGCTGCGTGAGTGACAGCTGGCTCTGCCTATGTAGAGGCAGAGCCAGCTGTACCCGCCCCCTCCCCCGTCCGTTCCGCCAGTCAGCGCTGGCAGATCGGAGCGGGGAGAGGGGAATCCAGCCCCTCCCCCTGTCACGGCAGAGAGCCGTGACAGGATCAAGAGGCGAGCGAACCCGGTATGCGTTCGCTCACCTCCCGATCTACTGAGCCGACCTGTGACAGTCTCATTGTCACAGGTCGGCTAGAACTATGAGGTGAGTGAAAAGCACTCACCTCATAGTTCTCCTTTAAGTCTACCCTCATTTCTCTATTGTGTCTATGGGGGCATTCATAGTTGTCACACAGGCTTGACTTCAAACAAGTCTGCCTTTGTTCGTCTTCATTACATGGAAGTTTGATGGGTCTAGTAGTTTACACAAACAAAATAGGGTTCTATGTGCGTTTGTTTAAGCTCACAGGAAGTGACAAAGACAATGCATTCATGGCAACATCAGCGGGTATTTTCCCTACTTGCTGAAAATGTTCTTAGCCTGAAGAGTGAAAACGAATGCAGCCACCACATCTAAGGACTGGTAAACTGCAATTTATTAAATATTTGTTATTGGATTAAGATACAATTTAACAAGCTATAAAAGCTTAAAATGAGCCCTTACTTACCTCTATAGCTCCAGGCACTCTGGAACCATTTATCCTCACAGTTCACAATGAAGTATTTTTCTCTCTCATCAGTTCAGCTCACCCACTTCCTTCCTCCAAATGATCCTGCGCTGTGTTTACATTAGAGATGAAACAAATGGATGTCAATCTAAAAATGATGCAGGGCCTCGAGTGCAGCCCCAGCATTTTACGTAGGTTGCACAATAGCAGCGTGTTTTCGTGCATTGAGATGTACTGTGCAGAGTTAGCTGCATTATTTGGAGCTTACTGCAATGCACAATGAAGGGACAGCTGGAGTAAAATAAGCCTCATCAGTGGCAGTAATAGTAATCCTCAGCATTGGTGTCAGTGGCCGCAATCACAACCCTCAGTGTTGGTGTCAGTGGCCGCAATCACAACCCTCAGTGTTGGTGTCAGTGGCCACAATAATAACCCCCAGAAATGGTTTCAGTGGCCGCAATAATAACCACTAGAATTGGTTTCAGTGGTGCAACAAAACCTCTCAGTGTTGGAGTATGTGGGCACAATAAAACCCCCCACCACTGGTGTCAGAGACCGCGATAATAAACTCCACATTTGTGCCAGTGCAATTTAACCCCCTGCAATGTAATTTTACCTGATCACATGCTCTCACATCACGCATTCTTCCTTCTCAAGGAGGCTAGGACTTTGCGTTGTCAGGCAAAGATCACTCAACCTGACAATGATAAGTGCTGGAACGTAGAGAGCAATTTAGCACCCAACACCCCACTGTCGCTCTGCTTCCCTCTAGTCCACAACAGGTGGTGGACCCAGCCCAGCAGGACACACATAGAAAGATGGCAGGTCAAGCATTTGGTGCCAGGGGATTAGGGTGATGGAAGGCAGCTGAGTCACTGCTCTGAAGTGGAGGGGGGAGAGCTGAGCTGCTGAAAGGACTGATTTGAACAACCTCAGTACTTCTGGTGAGAACTGTGAGGATGAATTGCTCCCCAATGCCTCCAGCTACAGAAGGCATTGATGGCGTGTTTTAAAGCTTGTGTGTACTGCTTGTTAAGAATATGCAGATATTTGAAAGTCCATAACCTGGGCACAGGTTCACTTTAATGTAAACCATTTGTGAACATAGAAGGAATAAAACCATTACATATGTCAGATTATATGATATAGGTCAACAAATCTATAACCTAGATTTCTGAGACAATCATTAAAAGGAGGACATTGGGCAATAGGACAGCTACACTGTGCCGATCAGAGGCAACAAAAGAATAACGTCTTCTATTCAGAAATGTAATACTGATTGCACAGCTATAGGATAGTGTCTAGACACCTTTATATGTATGCTTAATTACATTAAACAGCAATTTGTGGAGCAGATTATTATAGCAATGTCCTCAATAACCATGTAAAAGGAGGCAAATAATTTAAACCATGGCAACCATAGAAAATGTCACACAAATGATCTGTGGAGTGTATAAAGTGGGCAATGTCTGCAGAAGATGTTGGGAAAATAAACATTTAAATGGTTTTAAATATTGTAAGCAATAAGTGAAAACAGATATACTGTATGTATGTTATCGTCCCTGTATATGTCCTTCATACTGCAAATTGTTTGATGTTGTAGGACAGTGGTTCTCAATCTTTCTAGGGCCAGGACCCCTTGGTAACATTTGCCAAGTTGTGGTGACCATATTATTTTAGATTTTTTTAATTTCTTGTTAATTTAAATTTTTTTTACTTTTGAGCAACTTCTAATTTTTATTTATTTTATTATTTTTAACTTTTTTTCACTTAACTTTATTGCTATAACACAGGAGCTAACAAGCCCTTGTGTGTTAGCATTTGGAGGTGACAGGTTCTCTTTATTGAACCTGTCACCTCCAATACAGGAGTTCTAGCACAGCATGCCCAAGCCCTGCTTGCCCAAAGCAGGGCTAAATGTAGAAAAAAAAAACACTCGCCTGCTCTCTGCCCCTCCCTGCCCGTGGCTGCTGCGGTGGGAAAAACGGCAGGGCTGTGCTAGGAGGGGACTGAGGAGCCTCCTCCTAGCGCAGCAGAAGCCATGCGACGACCCACTCAACAGAGCACCACTGTTGTAAGAGTAGCAACATAAGATCTAATTAGACAGCGGGAATGTTTACTGTGGGCTTAGAAATCAGATATATTTTGCATCCTAGGTGCATGCATACCAAGTAAAATGCAAGTGCAACACTCAGCTTTTCAGGCGAATTTGATTGGAAGCGCAGTATAGTCTATGAGCAACTAGATCTAAATGCATGTGTGTCCTCTTACATCTGATTACCCCAGATTCTGGAAAACTAAGCGCAACAGAGTTCTGTTTTGGTGCACATGATCGTGATGGATCAGAAGTAATTAGATGTAAACGGACACATGACCACTTACATCCAACTCCCCATAACATGGGTTTGAGAAGTTCAGCTTATTTCTCCATCATAAGATGGAAGGAAACACTGGATGGACATAGATGTCACAAAGGTGACCTCTTTTTCGTAATGCTCCAAAAGGGCCTTACTGGAATGTATTACTTCTCAAAGAGATTATAGTACTTCCCCTTACGATGCCTTCACCTGTTTTCCTTTTCTGAAGTATGAAGCCATCTTTATTCAAGCATCATCCATGGTCAGCATCTACTACCCGGATTGAGATTTTAGATCAGAGTTGACACAATATTGCAAATCCTGGTGCCTGTGTTCACACATGTTGTCTCGCAGATCTGTTGTCTACTACCTTGAGAGACAAAGTTACAATGTTGCAGTCTGTTCACTGGGGAAAGATGACTGAGTAAAACACGTTTAAGGACGGAGAAATAATGATTTTAAAGGAGAATTATGAGGCGAGTGATTTTCACTCAGCCTCATAATCTGAGCCGACCTGTGACAATGAAACTGTCACAGGTCGGCTTAGTAGATCGGGAAGTGAGCAAACACATACCGTCGCTCGCTCACTTTTTGATCTATCCGTGCAGAGAGCCGTGACTGTCACTCACGGCTCCCTGCAGGGATCCCCCCACCCCTCCCCTGTCCGATCCTCCAGAGCTGACTGGCGGAACGGATGGGGCGGGTATAGCTGGCTCTGCCTCTAGATAGGTAGAGCCTCTAGATAGGCAGGGCCAGCTGTCACTCACGCAGCTGGGTGGATCCAGACAGCATTGTTGGGATCCGTTCCGGCGTCTCAGTATACTGAGCTTTGGGTGACGGGAGGACGCTAGTTTGTGTCCTCCCGTTACCCTTAGGAGAACTATGGGGAAAAGCACTGACCTCATAGTTCTCCTTTAAGGATAAAGGCCACTTTTTGCTGAAACATGATAAGGATGCTGTATATTGTGAAATGTTAGGAATTAATCCATGCAGACTTGTAGGTATTGACAGGTCTACTTTAAGAAACCACTGAGAATGTATTTCAACCATAGCAAAAGCTCAAAATTACCTCCTTAACAGCAGTGGGTTTTTTTTCTTTTTGTTTTAGGATCTGTCCAGCCCAAAACGTATGATGCACTAAGTTTGAGGCAAACCATTTGCTTAGAAACATGTTTTAGGAATACATGTGGTCTAGTGCTCTGTGCAACAGATTTACACTGGTGTAACAAGTCACACCTTCAGCCATGTAAATTACACGATGAACACCTGTTGAAGACTTCCCGACACCAAAGGAATGGAATATGCAATTAGAACAAGGCAGTTCCACAACTTTTAAACCTTCCATTCTGTTCTAGGACAGTCAGCATCTGCCTTGACATATTCACGGTTATTAGATTAAGACACCCTCAAGTTACTCGTGTGGTTATAAATGCTGGGGTATATTCCTGACACTCATTAATATGTGGCTTAGATAAGCTGCAAAACTTCCTCAACATTACAGAACATGTCCAGCTGATTGTAACAAAGTAACAGACTATTATTAGCTATATATACATGACTTAGAATGACCTTTAACTTGTTTCTGAGTATGACTAGGTATAAAACACAACTAATACATTGTTAAATTACTGTAGTCAAGGGGACTGTGACAACCTGACTACACGCTTTTACTTGTGATTTTTTTTCTGATAATGAGTGTCAGTATAGTGCGAGGTGTAAATAGGGGTAGAGCAGAAAAGGATTTTTTTGTAACGTTAACTGTTTGAGAACTAGAGACGGAACAGGCTTCTTGTAATCGCAGCTTGATACAGCTTTCATTATTGTGACACGCTACTCTCTCTGCAAAGTCTTCCTCATGAATCTGTTCCCATGCGTCTTATTTATAAAGAACAATACAAAGGTTCCATTGTACCAAACAATTATTTGGGTAGGCAAATCAGATAGTGTCAAGCTAACCAATGCACACTGATGCTAAATTAAATTTAAAGGAGAACTATGAGGCGAGTTAAGACTTGCTCTATTTTTTGCGTTTGCAGTGGAACGCAACGCTTGCAAAGTTTTGCCACACGTTCGATTGCAATGCGGGCGGTGGGCGTGGAAGCGGTGCCATTTAACTCAATGAACTTCCACCGCCAAAACGCGGGGAGAAGTTTCTTAGCGATCGCGGTGCGTTCCAGCAGCTACCGCTCTGGAACGCACCCGCTTTCCTGTGTGAACAAGGCCTCAAAATCACTCAACCTCATAGTTCGAGCCGACAATGAAACTGTCACACGTCGGCTCAATAGATCGGGAAGTGAGCGAACACATACCATCGCTCGATCACTTCTCGATCATCTCCCTGCAGAGAGCGGTGACTGTCAGTCACCACTCCCCGCAGGGATTCCCCCCCTCCCCGCTCCGATCCTCCAGCGCTGACTGGAGGAATGGACGGGGGAAGGGGTGGGTACAGCTGGCTCTGCCTCTAGATAGGCAGAACCAGCTGTCATTCACGCAGCTGGGTGGATCTCGACAGTAATGTAGCTGGGTGGATCACGCAGCTGGGTGGATCTCGACAGTAACCGCGAGCTGTAGTTCGCGATATACTGAGCTTTGGATCACGGGAGGAGGCTAGTATATGTCCTCCCGTGACCCTTAAGAGAACTATGGGGAAAAGACTTACCCCATAGTTCTCTTTTAAGCATCTGCAGTGAGTCAATGACCTCTAGGCATGAAAGGGTTACTGCTTGAACTCATTTCAACAAAGTTTATTTTGAGATGCACAACTTCACTGTCCACTGTTAACTACACTTCATAGTATTCATAAAGACTAAAGTTTAATATTGCTAGAAAAATCACCTTGGCAGTTCACCATAAAGTACTACACTAGGAGAAAAAAACCTCAAGAAGTAAAATGACAGCAAAGTCAGGACCCTTTAAGTTGACAGCAAAGTCAGGACCCTTTAAGTTACCGCAACCTCCTTCCCCATGCAAAGATAAATTCCAATGGGCCTGGCCACCGTTGTCAACATCCTGCGGTAGATGTCTCCTTCTCGGGGCTGTGCCTATGTAGTTGATCCCCATCGACTGCAATGAGGATGTGAACAAAAAACAGAGGTTGGTCTCGTCAGAACAGATAAGTATTAATTTCTGCAAGGGGAGGGAGCTGTGACCTCAACTTAAAGGAGCCTAAAAGATAAGTGCACTTATGCTATAAATCAGCAAACAATCCAGCCAAACCCCTCTTGATACATTTAGATACTTAAAGTGTGTATATTTTTATTTAATGTTTCCAAAGGAGTCTCTGGATACCAAGAATTCACCTGGTAGTTTTGGCTTCTGACTGGCTTGCCACAATACTCATATAAAAAATGCATAATTTGAAAAAAAGGGGGTGACCAAGTTATGGGGTGGCGATCACTGGTTTGAATACCAGTAGACTGTGAAGTAAGAAGAGGGATGTCATCATTAGTGAACCTGACAACTTCAAGGTTTCGGTGGAAATGACTCTTCTGCAGATGTGTTAAAAGACATGCTTTCTGCAGAACCTCTGATCAGTATAAGTGACTGAAAGATCCATTGTCAGCTATTTTAAGTATAATGGCACTGGTGCTTTCTACATGCTGCCAAACACGACAATGTCACTGCAATGTTTGAGGCCATCTTTGCTTTTTCTTACAGCCTAGAAATTTCAGTTCCTGAGTGGCTTCAGTAGCATAAAGTCCTTTTGATATCCCTGTGTCATCATATGGAAATGGGAGCTTCTGCATGAGACCACAGGGATATGCTAATGAACAATATCTGTAAAAACGTATTAATGAGTCTGGTTCCGTTCATTTATTAGAATGTCTGGATGATAATCTGCTCGTTTTAAAAGCAATTAGAAATTGGTGTGTTCAGCAAAGTTGCTCCAGACTTGTGGAACTTGTAATGGTTTTCTCAGGACAAGGCCACAACCAAAGACTGGTCACAGCAGAAACTCAACACATGAGATCAGTCTTGGCTATACCCAAACACTATGTGAATGTGAAACAATGTGGCTTCCTTTGAGGCATCCTTTGAGAAAGTCCATAGTGACAAAATGTGTTAGGGTGGGCTTCGCTGACGTCATCGCACACACAGGACGGAAGAGTGAGCTCAATACATGTTTTATGCCGGCATTTGTACAACTTTTATGCGAGTTTTGATTGTACTTACTACACTATAAGTGTTTATTTAATTACATGGTGGCAATGCTTTGATGAATAATATATTAGGAGTCGTGGATGATCGTTGGAGGAGAGGAGGAAAAGTGACAGAAGAGAAGGCCAAGTGGGATTACTGACACTGTGCCCAATCAGAAGGTTTATGATATTGCGCTGTGTATGAGTTCTGAGTTCAGATGGTCATCTTGGTCCTGTGAGTGTGGTAAATTATAAGAGGGCACCTGGGCGAAGCACATTGAAGCACAGCAGTTATTTGAACATTGTTTAATTGATTTTATATCATTTTACCCACAGAGTTGGACTACCATTTGTGGGATGGACACAATTATTATAGACACAGCATGAATTTGAATTGATTATATTTGATTTCACTTGTTCACAGATTATTAGAATTTGAGCATTAGTTGTGATTTTATATATACTGTCGTATCCCGATTATTTATGTGCATCAATTTTGAATCACATTTATTGATTAACTCAGGTATTTTTAGAATAGTATTTTTTCTTGATTAATTATGTTTGTTTAGCGAGATCACCACAGATATATTCATTTCAACATTTTATATTATATGTATCATATTTATATTAATATTAGCACATTGCACTTAACACAATTCATCAAGTGTTTACACTTTAAACAAAGCAGCTTTTTTGGAGTTTATGGGGGATTTCATAGCGCAAATCTATACTTAGCTGATAAGATAAAGTATGGTCACATAGCAAGCCCCCGACCCCAACTTACATGAATTGTGGGGATTCTTCTCCCCACATGCTGCTGCTGTTTTTTTAATTTGTTGTGGCTGTTTGTGACTCCACCTACACAACCGTGTCATTCATTCACAGATCCTTTGACAGGATCTGTGAATGAAGAAACTATGTCTCATAATCCACTGTGACAGAGTGACTTGTATTCCTTAATGGAACACAAGCGTGGAGACGTCACCACACATGTAGTCCATTAATTCTTCCTCCCATCCATGTTCCTGAGTGTCCATATGTCAGAAAGACTTTGCAGGACCCGGAGCACTGCACCTGTGATCTACTGATCATGATGGTGGTAATGCTTTACTGGCTCCAATGCTAAAAAAAAAAAAAAATGCTATTTTTTTCTTTGATGAAGTGTGCATTTATGATTGTTTTCCCAAAAGTGGACTATGTTTTTAACTTTAGTGCAGTCAATAATCTGGTTGTGCTGTCCGACAGGGGTGTCTACATCTCAAGACTGACTTAATGTAATCATATTTTCTTGGGCTGGGAAAAATTAGAGTTAGGTACCTGGTAACTCTGTCTTCGAGGACAGCATTAGATAAATAGGCTCCTCCTACCGGAAACACTTTACCAACCACTAATAAAAAAGAGCACAACACTTGCATACCGGTTAAAATATAAGAACCGAAGAACACAATTAAGCATACCAATAAATACTATCCAACATCGGGTGGGAATCCCCGCTTTCCTGGAAGATTCCTAGAAACAGAGTTACCAGGTACCTAACTCTAATTTTCTCTAGTCATCTTCCAGGACAGCATTAAAGAGGATAAGCGAGAACCATACTCACAATTAGGGGGGACCACAGCTTGCAGCACCTTTCTATTGAAAGCCTGGTCTTGGTTGGCAGATATGTCAATTCTACAGTGCTTGACGAATGTTAAGAAGCTGGACCAGGTAGCTGCTCTACAAATTTAATCTGATGCAGCCCCTGCACTTTCTGCACATGATGAAGCCAAGGCCCTTGTGGAGTGTGCAGTTAGAGGTTCTGGTGGTTTCTGGTTTTGAAGATTATAAGCTTCCTTGATAGCTAATTTAATCGACCTTCCTATAGTGCTTTCTGAGGCTTTAAAACCTGCCTTGGTCCTGAAAATAAGACAAATAGATTATATGACTTCCTGAACTCCTTTGTTTTGTTCAGGTATCCTAATAAGCATTGACAGACATCAATGCCTTGCAAGGCTACCTCTTTTTCATTTCACGGATTAGTGCAAAAAGAAGGAACTATCACTTCCTTAGTTCTGTAAAAGACTGAAGCTACCTTTGGTTAAAAAAGCCGAATCTGACCTTTAGATTATTTTTTTTCTTGGAGAATCGTGCAGCAAGGTTCCAATATATTGAAAAAGGGTGTATTTCGCTGACTCTTCTAGCTGAAGCATTGGCTACCAGCAAGGCCGTTTTTAGCATTAGCAGTCTCAAAGAACAACCCTCAAATCGGTTCGAAAGGTGCTTTCGGGAAGGCCTGGAAGGTTGGAAATTGACCAGATACTGGTGGCCTTTTCCTCGCCACTGCTTTCAGGAACCTCTTAATTAGTGCTTCTGCCAATTTTTGTTCAAGGAAGTTTGATGGGGCCGAGATCTGAACTTTAAGTGTACTACAAGATACATTTTTCTCTACCCAGTCTTTTAGAAATTCTAATATTGAAACCAATGGCGGTGTACCTAATTGGTTGTTGGATAAATGCCATGATGAATAGGTTTTCCAAATCTTGTTGTAAATCGCTAAAGTAGACAGTTTTCTCCTAGAGATGAGATTAGAAATTACCCTGTCCGACAATCCTTTTCTCAATAACAGGTCCCTTTCAGAAAGCAAGCTGTAAGGAGTAGGTACTATATCTGGGGATGCAGCACTGACCCTCGTTGAAGAAGATCTGCCTTCATTGGAAGTGTGCATGGAGGTTTGACACTCAGAAGAGTTGCCAACCATGGCCTTTGTGACCACGAAGGTGCTATCAAGATAACTGTTGCTTTTTCTTCTATAATTTGGCAGATGATTTTCGGAATCAATCTGAATGGAGGCAAATCATTTGCCAGCTGAGTCTTCCATGGGTGTAACAATGCATTCACCCCTATGCTTCCCTCCTCCTGTTGCTGAGAGAAGAACTCATCCACCTTCCTGTTTGCGCTTGATGCGACAAGATCTTTATCCGGCATCCCCCATTTGTGGGCAATCATGTGGAATGTCTGATTGTTCAACTCCCATTCCAACTGCCGAAAAGCCTTCTGGCTTAACGTGTCCACCAAAATATTAAATTTCCCTTTCAAGTGTATCGCAGATATTGACAAAATATTCCTTTCTGCCCATAGCAGGAAATCTTCTGTCAGGGACATGATAAGGTGAGATCTTGTGCCCCCCTGTTTGTTTAGATATGCGAATGCAGTAGTGTTGTCTGATAAAATCTGCACATGGCAGCGAATTCCAGTAAAGCGCACTCTATGGCTTTTCGTTTCCACATGTTGGAGGACTTGCGGCTCTACACCTGGCTCCAAGAACCTCGTACTTCTGCTGGCGAAAGTGGGCTTCCCAACCCCAAGCGCTTGTATCTGTTGTAATCTTCAGAGGGTCTGGTTGCCTCCAAGGCCTTCCCCTGGACAGATGTTCCGACTTCAGCCACCATAGTGACTGGATTACTGTTCTGGGTATTGCTACCACTTTGTCCAATAACTCTGGATGACCATCCTATTCGGCTAGTAGAAAATTTTGAAGGGGGGGCGAAATTCTGGTATGTAATTGTGCCCAATTTACCGCCAGAATGGTGGTAGTCATCAGACCCAAAACTCTCATCATAACTCTGAATGATGCTTTTGTCCTTAAACAGAGATTTATTGTTTCTGCCAATATTTTGCAAATCTTCTCTTCCGGAAGGAACAAACAAGCATTTTTCGTATATACTTACTAACCTATGAACACTACCATTTGAGAAGGGATCATTTGAGATTTTTCTGTTAATCAACCATCCTAGATTTTGTAGGTGGGCTATGTCTGTTGATACATTTACTCTGAGCACATCCTGATTTTTTTATGGGATGACTCCTATACCTTTCGAACCTGAGAGGGACAAGTGCTTCTGTCAAGGTCTTTGTAAATATCCTTGGTGGTGAGGAAAGCCCGAAAGGCAGAGCTTTGTATTGAAAATGCATGATCTTCCTGGGACCATTGATCGCGAACCTCAACTGCCGCTGTGACTCTTCTGCATTAGGGATCTGCAAATAAGCATCCCCTAAGTCCACTGTGGCCAGATATACACTTGAAGGTAATAACTACATGAGTATATAAATCGATTTCATTTGAAACTTCTTGTAACGGACAACCTTGTTCAATGGCTTGAGGTTCAGTATGACTTTTTTTCCCTCAGAAAGATATGGGAATAGAACCCTTCCTTTTCCCCTATTTTAGGGACTGAGCAAATTACCCCCTGATCTAGGAGTTCTTGAATAGACTTCGTCATCACTAGAGCTTTTTTTTGGAGAAAAGCGAGTAATCAAAAATCTTGATGGAGGGATCTGCGACAATTCGATTCCGTAACCCAAACTGATTAGGTTCAGAATAAAACTGTTGCTTGTTACTTTTTGTGGGAGGAACTCCCTCAATCTTCCTCCCACAGTGGCCATCCTGTCATTGCATCTTTGGGGGGGGTTGGGTAAAAAGAAAAACGCTTTTACCCCTATCTTTTTTTGTATTTCCAATTCTTATTTCGGATTTGCCCTTTCTTACCAGGCCGGTTCCCCTGTCCCTTAAATAATTTCCTATTCTGTTTCTTGGGGAGAGGGAACGTCTTCTTTCTGTCCGCAGATCTATCCAGAAGCATTTCAAGTTCTTGTCCGAACAGCAGATGCCTATTGAATCCACAAAGTTTGAGTCCACAAAGTTTAGTTTTTGGCACATCTCCTGCCCAGGTCTTTAGCCATAAGGCCCGTCTGCCTGAATTGATGAGAGCAGTAGTACGAGGTGAAAATGTAATGGCTTCAACAGAAGTATTTGCGATATATGCCACAGCCTTAATGAGCACAGGAATGGAATTCGCAATAGTGGCCCTATCTGTCCCTGTATCTAAAATGATCATGATGACTGGCTTACCCAGACATCCAAGTTCTAGCCATACAAGTAATGGCAATTGCCAGTGTGAACCCTGTACGAGCTGCTTCCCAGGCTCTTTTTAGGAAGAATACAGCTTTATTTGTCCATAGGATCCTTCAGAAACCTGAAATTCTGAATTTTTTGAAGATTTGGAAAGGGAGGCATCCAACCTTGGACATTTCTTCCAAACACCACTATCTTCTTCCTTAAACAGGAACCTGTGTTTAAGTTTTGAAGAAAAAAATACTAATTTTTCTGGTTCTGCCCATTCTGTCTTAATCATATCTTTTAAGAATTGGTGTACAAGAAATGTGCGACCTTTCTGTAACCCTTTGTACAACCTATCGTGGGCTGACAGTCCCCCTTGGTCTTCAGTTAAGCCCAGTGTTTCCCATACGGCTTTAGAAGCTCGCTGGTCTCGTGCGAAGGAAATAAATATATGTTGTGATTAACCTCCTCTTCTTCCCCTGACTACGGACAATCTCTGTCTTCCGAGCCACAAGAGGAATCTGAAGCTTTATTAGTCATTTCAGCATTAATTATGTCTGGATAAATAGCTGTCTGAAGACCTGAATAGGAAGGGCCCTGAACAACAGATCGGTCCCCAATCATTCCTACGCTATCTTGAATCACCAAGTGGAATGACTGAAAGGTTGAAACCATTTCCTCCCTCATACAGTCTATCAGACCTTTTAACATGCCTGAAGATTCATCCGCCACTAGCTTCCCCACACAGAACTGGCACAGATGCTTTTTGCAAGAGGAAGAATATTTAAAATTGCAGGCGGCACATCTTTTGCTTTTGGCGTGTGTGCTGACTGAAGAGAGCAGCGATCATTCTTCAGAGGCCTGAAAAACATAACACCAAAGCTTCTGTTGAGTATAATAAAATAAACTGACAGCTCCTGAAAGGAGTGTGCTGACCCAATCCCATCTGCACTGATGACTCCAGCTCCTGTGCCCTGCTTCTGATGCCCCCCCTTGCAGGTGTGAGAACTGCAAGGTTTTTGCATCCTGCTGCTTCTCCCATCCTCCTGGTCACTGCCCACTTTTTGTAGAACTTTTTCGTTCAGAAGTACCGTCTGGCTGGACATGCGTACCTTACGTTACTTCCGGCTCCCTCCCAGAAGCTAACATTTCCACGTGGATCAGCCCAATGAAGGGAACCTGAACGGAACCCCTCCATCTATCACCATCCTCTCCTACACCCCTGCAAGGTCCATAGCGGTCCAGCTGCTTGGGTTCTGAGAAGACTGCGGCTCCACTGGTTTGGTACCTCTCGGCAATTGGGGCTGTGCAGCAGCCGAGGGGCAGCTGTGCATGCTGAATCCCCGCAAGATCCAGTAAGAAAAGGACCTTTTGTAACCTAGGAGATAGGTCAGCAGCACATACCAGGGAGGCCTCCACTGAGACCACTTGGCTCAGGAGGATGGTTGCCATGCATCTGTAGGAAACCTCAGGCCTTACAATTGCGTAAATTCAAGGACAGATGAGGGCTGCCCCGGAAAACGCCATCATGTGACCCTCAGGTCCACTGTCCCTGAAGAGTAGAAAGCATGAACGGGGAAGCCCCTGCAAATAGTACAATGGCCAAATAGAAAAAAAACAAACATTACGATGTTCCTGCTTGGCCGGAGGAAACACAAAAAAACTGAGGTATGCAAGTGTTGTACTCTTTTTTTTATTTGGTGTGGGTGATGTTTCCTGTTTCCGGTAGGAGGAGCTACTGTTCAAATATATGTATTTCCACTGTGTGTTTAGTTGCTTGCCTGGAATACAGCTATACATTTGCAGTAAAATAAATGTTACTATTAAAAGAACAAAAAAAAACCCAAAAATTTGTAGAAAAAAACAGACGCTGGAAAATGAGCAAATTCTGGTGACAGATCTCACACGGCAGATAACCCATGCATTTGCTGATCTTGGCAGGATTAGTTGGGTAATATTTTCACAAAGACAAACCATTCTCAAACAATCTGCCAGGCGCAAATATGATTCCCTTCAAAGCCAGGCACGCATATTGCCACGTTTGAACTCCCCTTCCTAAATATACCGTTCCAGCCAGACCCCTGCCGCAACACCTATACGGTACACTGATGATTTGCAGCCTATCATTAATAATACAAAGCAGTATTGCAACCTGCCATTACGAACAAGGATTGCCATGCCTCATCAAGTAAATTGACATAATGTGACATTAGTTTAAATGGATTTAGCTTCCAGTGCGTTCATTGTGCCTTAATTAAATGCAGCTTGCTCTGACACTGCCCACCCTCTTCATTACGAGACGTCTGCACTGAAAATGTGTCCAGAAGGAGATGGGTTTGAGGCTGAGACTCTAACACATCAAGCAAAACATTAAAGCGTCTGCCTGTTCATAATTTGTGTCAATTGTCCGACAGCGATTCTCATGATCGCTTCCTCACAATCAGACTCTGCATCTGGTTATTGCACAGTGAAGAGGAAATTGGAATTAATGTGGGCTTGGCACCTTGTCGCTGCCTATCACCACTAAGGAATAATAATGGTAATAATAGCACATATGCTAAACAAGCAGCTGACTTGCATGTACTGTGAATTGTGTTGAGAGCTCCACTTCTTAAAGTGTTAGAGTTTATTCCTCAAAGTGCTCTGGGGAAAAAAAAATGGATCTGTGCTGAAATACTTCCAGTACAAGTGTTAAATAAACATCCGTATCTAAATGAACTGATAGCTTAAAGGTTACATCTTTATTTCTATATTGAATTTCCATAAATTCTATCCCACTCCCTAAAAACCATATCCATCAAGAAGTTACTTATTGAAGATGCCCATAGGCTGTACGTCCTCCATCCACTGACAGTTTCACTCAGCCCTGTGAATAGCCCTCTGTAAGAGTTGTGACACACTTCCTTGAGTCAGCACTCTCACAAAACCTGCCTTCTGAACTACAACTCAACATCTGAACAATGCAACATCATAGCTTGCTGGAAGCAATGCATGATGGAATATGTAGTAGGAATGCACCAATACTAGTATCGATATTGGTGCCGATACCGAGTATTTTGGGCGAGTACATGTACTCGCCCAAATGCTCCTTACTTACCCCCGATACCGGAACTTCCAGTCAGAGGGAGATTTCATCTGACCGGTAGTGCCATGAGGGAACATGGAGACGGCCAATCAGGAAGCTGGGCCACGTGTAATGACTTGCTTATTGGCTGGGAAGCCGACTGCATGCTGTTTGGCCTGCTCGAACTGACTGGCCGGGAAGCCTGCTTCCTGGCCAATAAGCATCGAACTGGCCAAACAGCATGCAGCCGGCTTCCTGGCCAATAAGCATCGAACTGACCAAACAGCATGCAGCAGGCTTCCTGGACAATCAGGAAGCTGGGCAGCAGGTAATGACCCGCCTCCCAGCTTCCTGATTGGCTGGGAAGCCGGCTCGATGCTGATTGGTTGGGGTGACGGCTTCCTGGCCAAACAGAATGGAGCCAGCCTTTCGGCCAATCAAGAAGCCGGGCGGCGGGTAATGACACTCTGCCGGCTTCCTGATTGCCAGCGAAGCAGGCTCCATACTACCGGAAGTACCGGTACTTGGTATCGGTGAGTACCGAAATATAAATATCGGTACTCGATACCGAAAACCGGTATCTGTGCATCCCTAATATGTAGCCTTGAGAAATCCATATCGCATCACACAGAACAGAAGGGAAACAGATGCAAAGCACACTGGGAATCCAGGAAGTTGATGGAAGTGATGGGCAGACAGAAGGCAGCACTCACTACATAGAAGAGATTTTTTTCAGGTAAGCTTTGATTGCATTATCAGAAACAACTCTAGTATGTATTCCTATTATGATATAACAGGACAGTATATGCTGTGACTTTACAACTCCTTTAAAGTGACATTAAACGCAGGAAATAAACCTTAAAAATACATTCAAGTACCTAGCATTTTTGTTGATAGTTATATTAACAAAATGCTTATTTGTGAATCACTTGGCTGTAGATCCTCAAATAATCTCTGAATTCATGCTGACACTGTCCTTCCACCTGGAGGGTGGCTACTTTTGCCCCCAATGGTCTCTGTGTGCGTTGTAAAGTAGCCACCACTCCATGCTCACTCCCATAATGGACAACAAGCTCACTTTTAGTTAGTTAATTTGTATTGAATGTATAGTCTATCAGGGAGTGTGCTTGGAGCGGTGACTACTTTACTCCAGAAGGAAGGACAGTGTCAGTGCAAATTCAGAGATGATTTGAGGATCTACAGGTGAGTGATACACAAATAAGATAGATCTTTGTTAATAGTTGAGGTACTACAATTCATTTTTTAAGATTTAACTCCTGAGTTTAGTGTCACTTTAAAGGTAGTTTAAGACATAAAATGAACTTTGACCAATCTAGCTGGATACCGTCAGGCAATGGTCATGTACAGTAGGTTTAGGCAGTGCCAGACTTTGCTGAACATCCACCTACTCTGCTGAGTTGGACTTTCCTGGCTAATTACCATTGTCTCCCCAAAGATGAGCTGGCACCCATAATGTCAATGTCCTCCTCCCCAGGTCTAATAATCCACATTATCTGGAAGATTCTGAATCCAAATGAAGGTGTCTGCCGTACATTGGGGGGCTCAGCAATGGTAAACTATTTAAAACAAGCTAGGTAAATGAACATTCCATTTACTGATGCATATACCATTTTTAGTCTCAACTAATTTCCCTTATTTCATTGGGTTTAAAGCACTATTATTTTCCAACAATGGCCAAAGTCAAATGACCTCCCAGCTCCATTGAAATCTACAGGTGGCAAACGGGACTAGTTTTTTAAATTTTATTTACAGAGTTTTCTCTTAAGTAGTTTATTTCCCTGCCCATTCTCAGAGATGTAAAGCAAACCAGGCACTGGACTGGGAAATTTTCTCTAAGAATATGATGAAAAAAAGACCTAAATAGAAGTTCTGAGAAAACTATGCATCAAAAATTAAAAGAAAAAACTACTTGTCCAAGGACTAAAGCGGGGCCCAATCTACTTGTCCCCCATTACAATTGTATCTGGGCTACTTGTCCTGATACTAAAAAAATATTTTAACCAGAACCGTATTTAACCACGCTAAAAAGCGCTTCTCATTGGTCAGCGCAGTGCGGTAATTTAAATGACAATTCTATAGTTGTGTTATCTCAGACCAGTTTGTCACAATTAATGCTTTCACTGACCTTAGATTAGCAAAAATAAGTAGGTGTGTATACAAAAGGAGTTCCCTCTTCTCGCACAATAAAGCACACATTTACGTAACTGTGGGCAAGAAGAACGCCTACTAAAAAGGAGTGCGCTCACTGAGCCAGGAACGACTGATACTGTTCATCGGATTGATATGTGAATGTGTCTATATGTTGGCAAAACCCCTTTCCTGATCACACTCGTGTCTGATGCATTGGAAACTAGAGCAAATGTGGAGCAGAAGTGGAGCCACTGCAACCGATTTGTGATTGGTTGCTTCGGCAACAGATCCTGAGCTCCATCTTCTTTTCTACAATTAAATGCAGCAGCTGGTCTTCCGTGGGTAAGAACTAAGAAGTCATACACACCTCCATACAACACCTACACACCTCATACAGAGATCATCACACAACAAAGGACAGACATGGACACATACACACACAAACAAATTGATCCTTACTGGGATGTGACACATAGCTCTTGGGGTCTCTGGGGTAACTGCATCCTTGCAGGCAGCAAGGCACTGCCAACTCCTGGCATGCTGGGGCATTTAGTGCTCCAGCAGTTCAGATATACATAAGGTAGTCATGTGGAGAATGAGGATGCAGGACAGACTGATCCCTGAGTATATCCTGTACCCCAGTGGAAGTAGGCAGCGCAGCTGCCCTTACACACCATAGTCAGGGTGTACATCCCAGGAGCCGTCCTATAAAATATCCCTGGGCCCTGGAGATAAGGGCCCTACTAGAGGGAGCTGGGGCTCTCCCTCTTCTTTGTGTGTGGAGGGTGTCAGGCCCGATGGCAGCAGCGAGATGAGGAGGGGGCCTGAACTGCCCTCCTGGTATTTATCTACCCCGGCGCTGCTACCCTCACAGCGCACGTTCAGTGGCGCTGCCCTGCCATCCACCATTAGCACGCTAGCTCAACAATGCAGTAGCCGTGAAGGGGCGATGATAAAGTCGGCAGAGGTATCCCTCACACACCTGAGGTGACTCCACGAGCAGTCCCGTATATAATGGCAGGGGAGGTACATTGTCGCTCCTCTTTACCGACAGCGCTACTGTGCACGTTAGAAAGCAACTTTGCTCACAGGAGGCGGGACAAGCGTTCTGTTAAAAATTACAAGTTATCAGGGTGGCTGTACAGCCGCCTGGATCACTTGAATAAAATGAGTGGTGTCTTTCCATGCTCTACATATAGCCCTGCTTGTCCAAAGCAGGGCTAAATGTAAAAAAAAAACCTGCCCGGCACCCAGAACTGCAAGTCCTAGGCATTGGGCAATAGAAATTCTGCAACCCTGATCAAAACAGTCAATGAATCTAGTCAAATAGCCTGAACCGATATGAACATGTCTAATTTCCACATTATAGTTGATCTAAGCCCTACCCCCTAACAATTTCTGATCCTCCTTCGTGGTTAGGATTGCCACCTATCACATCAAAGGATTAAAGAAGGACCTATTTTTATATTTCTGGATGTATTGATTATTTGACCTGCTTTTGACTGATGTCTGCTTCTCAATTTTTTCATCGTATGTTCATGTTGAGTTGCCAAAGATTGTGACAAGTCTAGTTTAACTTTGACTCACTTAAATGTAATGTATAGTATTTTATTATCTTTAGTTTATAGCTTATCTTTTCTTTTTTTTTACTGAGGTAGATATTGCATATTAATATTTTTCATTCTCTTTTGAGCCAGCAAGCTAAAGGTTTTGATTCTTTTTCATGTATGGGTCTGGTTCAATATCAAATAACAGTTTCAAAATGAAAGTAGAAATAACAATAAATAAAACTAACCCATAAACCATTTGTGCCGCCCCAACAGGGGCATAGAATATGAGATGCATAGTCTCAGTTAATATTAGCATTGTTATATAGGTTAGAATTTATATAGTGTGATTTGCCTAACTATTTTCTCATAGCTAAATCCATGTGTTATCCTATGCTGCCATCTAGTGGCCTTTTGTTGTAACAAACATGTTTTCTGTAATTATTCCTCATGTGACAATGTATTTCCCCCTAGTGTAGCCCCACCCTTCTTCCTGTGTGCAGTACTTCCTGTGTCATGGGCACAGTGGAAAGCCACATGTAACAAGGACACACATGTAATCTGCACAGTACGGAGGAAAGGCATCATTTTCTGACCGCACAAAACTATAACCGTTCAACTGCTGTTCCTATCATCTGCTGTAACCTGATGTTAAAGAATAAACACCTCTTTTGAATGAATCGGTATTGACGAGTTCAGCTATCTGACGAGGATTGTCCGCAGTGAGTATATCTGCTTATACAGGCCAGGCATAGAGGTCTCAGCAAGGGATATATTTCGCTATCACAACGATCGTAGTCAGAATACCATTTATTTTCTCTTTAAGATACTCACAAACTAGCCATTTTGCAAACTAGTCTCTTGTTATTTCCTATTTTTTGGTGGTTACATTCTGAAAATCACAAATATACACCAACTAAAAAGGACAACAAAAATAACAAGAAAAGGAAATCAAAGTCCCTTTCTTGTTGGCGCATATTAGTCATTGTATTCCTCTCCTTGAAGTAACAGACATAGAATAACCCGAGACAAGCTAGTAGTACGAGGTCAAAAATAAGTGTCAACAATCCTTAGGACCAATTCAAATCAATGCATTTAAAAGCACGCATATTTTAAGTGAGTTTAGAGCAAGTGCATTCTAATGCAATTTTATTTGCATGGCTGGGCATCTGTGCTGTGTTTTGTTACTATGGATACCTTGCGTTAATGTACAGACAAAGAAAAATGTTCACATTTCTTGTACTCAAAAGAGGATTTGTGTATGTCTTTTGTGTTCATATAGTAATTATTAAGAAAAACACAATAGTACAGACAGAGATGGACATGTGAACAACTGTGGTGACAACAATGGAAAAGCCATTTGTAGATTGTATGCCTTAGGGGAACTATAAACGTTTTGGTAAATTCTACTTTATTTAAATGTTATTCCATTTTTTTTTTTTTGTTGAAAGCTAAAAGTTTGTAAATGGATGTTTGGTATTTTAATTCGATTTATCAAATCTTTATTTCTTTAAAAAATATAACCTTGTGGCTCCTGGATTTCCAAACCTAAACCGTGCATTTCTGGTATCCACCAGTGGGTGTCTCCCAGTAGCCAGCAAGTCACAGGAAATTAGTGAATTTTTGATGGTTCCTGATAAACTGGCCAAAAATTTACTCAGAGGGTGGTCCTGTCTGCCACCTCCCGCCTGATTACTTTTAATGAAAAATCGAAGCAGTCGGGAAGAAAAATATCGGTTGGACCGCGCCTGCATCCAATCAGATGCAGGTAATGTTCATGTATTTTGACAGCCAGCGGGCTGATTGTTAAACTGTAATAACTGCAGTGGGAGATTTCACCAGTCACATTGTTTAGGGTGGATAGAGGAATCTGTTATATTTACTAGTGTAGCCACAACTTTAGTCTTCATCAGATGCTGGCCACTGGGAGGGTATTTGCCGGCTCCTTAGGAATTTCACAATGCCTCAGAATCTTGACCTGTGTGCCAGTTTGCTTATCCATTGCTTTTGTCCCCTGCTACCGGTACCATTTGCCCTTGTACCTGCTACCTGTTCAAGCCCCTGCTCCTAACCTGCCTCCTGCTACATCCTAAATCTGCTACCCATATCCCTACCCCTTGAACCAGTACCCCCTCCGGAACATGCTACCCGATCTGGCCCCCGTTACTAACCTCTCTGGTTTCCTATTACTCTGTTCTTCCTCCTGACCCTACATTACCAGATTTATCTTTTTGCTCTGTAGATAGCTTATTTTGCTTGTTAGTTTGGTATCCTTACTTGCACATAGCTCAGTTAGTTTCCTTGTTATCTAGGTATTGTCACTTGTATATAGCTCAGTCAGTGTGTTCGTTTTCACTGATCACGTGTGTCCACTGGTGTTTGTATTCATTGTTATGTTTGTGTTGTTTGTTGTCGCTTTTGTTCATACTTAACAAATCTGATAATCTGATTGATTCACTTAATTTTGGGTCTGATCCTCTCTGCGTATCCGAACTTATCTAGTTAAACCCGATCTGCAGGATACCAGCTCATGGTGTCCTAACTAGCGAGTGAGCCCAAGCCCATACAAAACCGTCACTGAATCAACCCCTACCGACCCAATCAGTTATGGCAGGGGCATTCCCCACCTCTTTGTAGCTGAGGATTGGGAAATGCCCCGGTCACAACTGATTGGGCTGGGACGGGGGGAGTGTCGGTGACAGTTTTGTGTGCTTGGGCAAACTCGGGTAAACGGATTTGCACCACATCCACACAAATCACTAGTTTAGGCGTGGGGGCCTGGATTTAGGTTTACTTTAATTTGGTCAAATTCATAACAAAAGAAAAACGCCAAAAAATAAAAATATCATAGACCAGTTGTACAATTATAATTATTTTTTTATATATCGCAAACATATTTCGCAGCACTGTACAATCGTTTAGACAAGACAAGTAAGAAACCCTGACAAGCATCATTACCATACAAAAACAGTAGGAAAGGAGGGCCCTGCCCAAACGAGCGTAAAGCATAGAGCTTAAAGTGACATTAAACCCTCAGATTTTTTAACATAAACCAATACTGTAATGTGTGCCTTACTGTAATCCATGGTTGTTTCCCTTCTCTTTGCTGCTTTTCATTTTAAATCCTCATGTCTTCTAATGCTTAGTGAGAACTTCCCTTTTCAGCTGAGTGCCTCTTCCTGTAGTGCTGGCTCAGGTTACAAGCCTATACACAGACACCGTGTATCTATTCCTCAGACAAGGCAGTCTGCTGCAAAACAGAAGTTCTGCAGAGCATGAGAACAGATACAGATTTAAAAGGAAGAGCAGCAAAGAGAAGGGAAACTACCATGGATTACAGTAAGGCACACATTACAGTATTGTTTTATGTTAAAAAATCTGAGGGTTTAATGTCACTTTAAGTCATGGTACCGTGCACAAATTTGGCTTCATTTAATTAAGTGGAGGCCTTACACATTACACCCTTCATTAGTTTAGAGCAGCCTTTCCCAACCAGGGCACTGTGGCACCCTGAGCAACTGTCTGGCTTTTTCAGGGGTGCCTCTAAATTTTCACACAATGTCATCAATTTCCATGGTGCAGGAGAGCCGGCCACCAGCAGAATGGAAATGTATGATGCTAATACCGTGCAGGCTGTATCCAGGACCTCCTCCAGTATTCAGAGGAGGACAGAAGTCCACCTCGTTATAGACCTGCTCCACCTCCCACTCTCTGCTATGCTGCTGCAGCCGCATTGTGGTGAAGGTTATGAGGTAGGATTCTGATGTTAGGGGGAATGAGAACTCGGATATGAAGAGGGGCCTCCTGATGTGAAAGGGAAGCACTCAGATGGGAAGCAGGGCTCTGATGGGAAGGGAGGGCTTCTGATGTGAAAGGGGGACTCTGCATCATTTTTTTGTTGTTGTTCTTTTCAGCATGGGGTCCTACCCTAATATCAATGCCAGACCCCTATCTAGCATTAGGGTCCGGTATGGATTTTAGAGGGGCCCCAAGTCATTATTTACATTTTCGACTGGGGTGCCTTGAGATTTTGCATAATTGTAAAGGGTGCTGTGACTGAAAAAGGTAGAGAAACACTGGGTTTGAGCACTCAGAACAATGCAATATGGTAGCTGAGAGTTGCTCCAGGTTAGAGTAATTTGTATATAGATCTTGTTTGAAAGGAGCCTTAGTGTAGATGTTTTAGAAGCACGGGCTAAAATAGAAAGACATGACAGACATCTTTATTCTAAACATTATGGGGGGAATTTATCATAACTGAAGCAGACAAAATCTGGAGCAGCTGTGCATGGCAACCAATCAGCTTTGCTCTTCAGTTTGTTCAGTTAAGATTTGAAAATTAAAGATACATGTTGATTGGTTGCTATGCACAGCTGCTCCAGATTTTGTCTGCTCTTTGATAAATTCCCTTCTATGTGTTTTACAAATCAGCTTCCAGCACCATCAGTGCAATCACATTACAGTACTGCAGTGACTGTCATACAGCGGCCCAGATGACTACCTCTTTATCTCATGGGAAACACTTTTCACTCATTTCCCACACAGACTGCAATAAAATGCAAATTTTATTTCAATCTGTTTACCACTTCTGCTATGAACGTTCTCGCTTTCTGTCTGAGATATTAACAGTGTACACTCAGCTAACATTTCACTCATCTACTAAAAAATTTCTCCTACAATATTAATAACAGGGCATTTTGGGTAAATCTTAGTCTAAGCTAAACACTGTCGACATAAAGATACATTTATCAAAGTGGTTTAAAGGGTAGAGGCTTTATCCACAGCAACCAATAAGTTAACAGTCATCTTTTTTGAGAATAGGAGGGCTGATGTAGACTAAATCCTAAATCTACTTCATAGTAATGCTGGCCATATTTATGGATTTTATTAAGCAATTTGAACCACTTTCCACCAGTGTTTAACCACTTGCCGTCCGCCAGTTGTAAAAAAACGGACGGACGGCACTTCAGCATTGGCGGGTTGCCGTCTCCAGACGGCATTTTTTTTTCTGCTCGCGTGTGCCCCCTAGCGGGCACGCACAGGCAGAAAAGACCCGACCAATACAAACACCCGTTACCGGGTGTTTCACATATAGACGATCGGCGGCTCCTTAGCCCGCCGATCGACTATATGTGCTCGTTTTTTTCACCTTGAATCCCGGGATCCGCTGCCCCATCTGCGGCCCGGGACCGGCTCGGAGGGCGTCAGGAGGAAGAGGACAGGAGATCAGCTCCTTGCTGATCTCTGTCCGGGCTGTGAATGCAGAAGTGATGTGTATTACATCACTTCCGCATTCACCTGTCAGTCATCTGGCTGCTATAGCCAGAGAGAAGAAGCTGATGAAGCAGATATCTGCTTTATCAGCTTCTTTTGGGGTCCACAGGTGACATTAGGGGTCCTAGAGACCCCTAATGTCTCCATAAAGAGGACCTGTCAGTGTGCCTTTGCTATAATATAGGGGGATTGTTATCCCCCTATATAATAGCAATAACAATAAGTGCAAAAAAAATATATAAAAATAAATAAATAAAAGTAACATATAAAAAAGTAAAATAAAATAAAAGTCACATATAAAAAAAGTGAACCCCCCGCCCAAATGTTTAACTCCCCCACTCCCACGTTTACGCAGTTTACCCAATGTGATGGGGCTGTATGTACTGTCCTGGCAAATTTCATTAGCACTTGTAAACTAGATATGAACACTGTCTGTCCCTCAGTTTGAGCATTATAAAAGTCAAAGTAGAGGGACAGAGTTGTCTGGAATCTGCACAAATGCCTTCACCAAAGAGACATCTAAAAAGGTAAGAAATATACTGGACGGACAAAAAAAGATCACTGTCTGGATAGATGAGAGCTGTAGGGGTTCCTTCATTTGGTAAGGTCTAGGTTCACCAACATTATGTGCCCAAAAAATGAGGTCAGCTGTTTACATGAATGTACTGAATGACCAGGTTTTTCCATCAATAGATTTTTCTTCCCTGATGGCACATTGGGCATATTCCAAGATGACAATGCCAGGATTCATCGGGCTCAGATTGTGAAAGAGTGGCTCAGGGAGCATGAGACATCATTTTCACACATGCATTGGCCACCACAGAGTCCAGACCTTAACCCCACACAGTGCCCAGACTCTCCCATCATCACTACAAGATCTTGGTGAAGAATGAATGCAACTCTGGATGGAAATAAATGTTGTGACATTGCATAAGCTTATCGAAACTATGCCACGGCGAATGCGTGCTGTAATCAAAGCTAAAGGTCCAATGAAATATTAGCGTGTGACATTTTTTGGGGATCAGTCAGTGTATATACGAAAGTCATCTTGTGGAGTCATCTCGTGGCCCAACGAAGTACTGGGCCACGAGATGTAGAGGTATAGTGAGTAAATGGGAACACAAAACAAACACATTTTTCTAAAATTTGACAAAAGTACACTCTTTAAGTCGTAAACTTTGGCTCCAGGAGGCATTATCTGTAGCAACTAATAGGATTTTAGCTTTTTTAGTTGAGGTAACATGATAAAAACACCTGACTGTTTGCAGTAGACAAGACTCCCACTCTTCCCCTTCATCAGTTTTTATATATCAGGCTTAATGTTTCCAGTAGCTGATTCTGAAGTCGGTAATATTGCCATCTGTTTATTTTATGGTTGCTATGGTTGCATCACGGTTTTGATGTGGAGTGTAATGTTTACAATAATATGAAAAAGCGGTAGCGGAACAGATGCTTGTATCCCACTAACAGGCTGTGGATGACACAAGGTTATTCTACATCCTATACATGCTATTTGTAAACTCCACTAGGCACTATTTATAACAAAGCTGGTCACATAGCATGAGCTCAATTTAATTTCAGGAAAGCTACAACTCATTTGTAAGGCTCCTATAAATGTATAGCTGATATAAAAGGACCTCAGGACAGAAAATGACCCATGTATAATCATTTTACATGTAGTTAAATACAGCTAAAGCTACCCATACACCTTACGAATATCGTTAGCTTTTCGTATGCGATCGCGTTTTGGTCCGATATTCATAAGGTTGATGGGCAGTGTACAACCGCAAATAGTGTACAATCGATCGACTTTTGACTATCCAGCAGGTTAGAAAACTTTGGTCGATCGTAATGAATGTAAGATGATTTTAAGTCAGCATACAGAGCTGCGTGCTGCTGTGATTTTTAGTAAAAGGGGCTAAAGGTCCGCTTTAAATGATTAGAACAAGTTATATTAACAGATCTAAATAGCTTTGCCTTTTGAGCTCGCAAAATAATTTTGTATACAGGTCTTTAAGTCCTAGTCTTGGAACAGTTCGAAAAGGAGAGTCACAGTTATTCTAGCTTTCTATAAGCATCCTTCAGAATTTCCGTAGCTATAACTGGGTATACATTGCTAAATTTATTATACCCACACTTTAATTTTACGGCTTCAAACTTCAGTGAAAACATGTATTGACGGTCTTCAGCCTCCCTGTTCTTCATCTCTTTATGATTTCTAGAATTGTGGGTACTACGCTATGAATTTTAGAATTGTTATGACAACTGAAGCTGTAACAAGATTTTACATTTATCATCACATGCCCAGTTATTTCTATAAGAATTTCATGATGGTTTGCTAATATGCTGGAGTAGCCCATGAGTCTCTCCCTAAAAATACTCTAGTAGCATGCCCTGTTTTTTCCTGTTCAATCTGAGTGGTGTCCTATGAAATTCTTACATACAAATTGGATTCTGTGTAACAGAAAGAATATGGTCTGAGCTCATGAGCTAAAGTTTAAAGTCATGAATTTGGCTTTTGCAGAAATCGGAATATTCAGTCCTTAATTTCGACTGTGCGGGCTTACTTGCGATATATTGATAATTGACCCTTGGTCCCATTCACACCTATGCAATATAAAGCATGGGTTGTATTGTAAAGCAAACCCTGCATGCAAAAAAAACCCATTATTTTCAGTGGTACCTGTTTAGACATCTGCTCTACGTTATTTGTTATTTCACATTATATGAAACGCAAGAGAAAGAGAAAGTTGGTTTTCACTCCCGAGCGGGCGCCCACTCTGATTGGGGGTCTGTCTGTGGCCACAGAACTGGCGAGTGAGGATGGGGCCAATACTCAGTGGGTGGGGAGCCCAGGGTGGTGGAGGCTGCTTTAAATTGTTTAAAAGCCTGGCTCTTATTAAAAATTCTAGACTGAGTGGAAGATAGTTGTCTGAATTGTCCTCACTATTCAAAACTTAGCATAGCGGACTGCACTGGTGATGAACACAAACACAGGGCAAGAACAGGCAGTGAGCAGAGCCTGTATGAAAGAGCAAATACTTTCTCTGAGACATATCAGCAGACAGGAAGCATGCACTGGAAACAATATTTTTTTATTTGTGGGCTGGCTGCCTAGATGAGATACAGGAAGTTGTGTACAGGACGCAAACAAATGTAAAACTTCTAAAATGGTGCTCATCAACATGGGCCTACTGTGGCTATTTGTAAATCCAGCCTTGATTGGGAGCCCTCAACAGATAGCAGTGCTCATCGGCTGACGAAGGACCTACTTGCGCACCTACCATTTTTTTTTATAGTACTATAGCAGTGAGAAACATCTGCTCTGTGACAGTCTATTTGTGATCTGTATCAGTGCCGGGGAGAAGTTTGCTTCCTCACCTGGACATGTGTGATCATGTAATATCATCATGTGTCTGGACAGTTGAATTCTGTAAGACAGCCCTGAAGTGATGTTGAGTTCTATACAAATTTAGGTCTACATGACAAATCCAACATTAAGATTGTACATATCTTTTAAAGACACACAGACTTTTGCACTGCGTGTATAATATATACATGTATACACTTTTATATAAGCACATTTTTTAGACAATAAGGTCCTTTCATAAAACAAGAGAAACAGCAATGCACCCAAATATATCTGACCTACCACAGCTTTACAAGAGCTTTCTTGTAAGTCCCAGATCATAAGATTGTTGTCACCCAGCGACATCAGTTTCTTGCCATCACCTAGCGGTTCCCAGGTAACACTAGAAGAAATATAAAATGGAATTGTACTGTAAATATGGATAATGTTACAATAGAAAGAGAGAGGTGAGCAGAAAAGGCAAGAACCAAACACTGAAACATGTAAATAAATGTATTTATGGTTTAATATGAGTCATGTGAAACATTACTAGAAGGTTTCCATGGAGACACGAGGTAACATAAGGTCAGCATTAAAAGTAATAGGAGTAGAAAACTCATTCATGCAGGTTCAAGTTGTACTTTACCTTGCATAATAGTAGGTATATAACCCTAAAATGATAACTCTCCGACTACGTAATTATGATAATTACAGGAAGTAACCTATTAAATCTTAGCCAGGCTAACCAAGGGAGTCCAGGATATGTAGCAGGTACATAAAACAACAATCAGGCCCTCAAGGCTGGAAGGACACCAATCTGCAAACTCCTTGCACCACTGTGGTGGACGCAACACTTTCACACACCGTTCTTCTACTTGTTGAGATGTGATTTTTAAAGAACAAAAATCTCTGGCATCCCCAAAATACATCAGTGATCACGGATCTATCGGTACAGTATGATGACATCATTGTTGGTGCTTGGCACACCTAAGTTATTCCCCTAATAAGAGTCTTTCACGTCATGTAGGAGCCTGGATTGCTGAGTCCTAAGATAATACCTAGTGGGCCCAGTGTTCCTAAAAAACTCAGTGGACCTGGGTTCCTGCGCCTCTCTGCAACTGTGAGTCTCTATCCACAAGCCTCTTAGTGTGATACTGATTAGACAAGGAAGAGGTGTCATAGTAGTGGTTTTAGTTCATGTTAACTGTGGGGTTAACAGAGGATTCGGGGCCCCATAGGGTGAGCAGGAGCATCCCTGGAAAACAAGTGATTTTTTTTGTAGTTAACCAATTGCTGCACAGGTGCTTCTGAGGACATCATATGACTAGACTATGATTTGATTGTGTCCTACTAGATCTGGGCCCCCCTTCTGGCACGCCAAGCCTCACCTATGGATGAAGAGCATTCATTTCTAAAAGGTCAGCACACGGGACACCAAACCCACACGCAGGTCATGTAAATCACATCACCAGAAAAAAGCTCAATCAAAAAAAGTAAATACCAAACCTACAAAGGCAGACGGTACATGAGTGTTTACCGAAGATTCTTGAAACTAAGAATAAAAGTAATAAAACGTTAATAAACTTTAACAGGATGAACACTGACAATAACTAATGTTCACACAACAGTAATCAATTGTTCAATCTTCTCTTTTCATTTGCTCTTTACCAGTTTAATGGTATGTTTCAGCAAGTGAAGCATTTTTGTACAAAACCAAATAAAAATATACAGACAGTCCCAGACTTACAAACATCCGACTTGCATACGACCTACTTACAAACGAAGGCTATTACTGCACAGCATGGGGTCCCAGGCTGCAGCCAAAGTGTACCGCGCAGCATTTCAGAAGTTAATATGGGAAAAAGGTGTCTCCACTGAAGCTTCATGACCAATCCTTGTTTCCACGACAACCCAAAATATTCTAAATCCAATTGTCACAGGGACAGAAAGTGAGGTGACATCTTCTGAACAGGGGCACACACAGCAAAACAAACATTACAGGGGGTTAACCCTTCCCTATACTATCCAAAACGAAAAGAAATTTGGCTGGAGTTGCACTTAAAAAATGTACCTGTTCCAACTTACATACAAATTCAACTTAAGAACAAACCTACAGTCCCTATCTTGTTCGTAACTCAGGGACTGCCTGTATAGCATTTCATAATCAGGAAATCAGTAAGAAACACCTGGGATCATATTTATAAAGAAGTGAATGTGACAGCCATTGAAGGTAAATCACATAATAAAAAAAGATCCTAGCCTGTCCAGCATGAACACACAACATTTCTTATGTCTACATACCCCCAAATATTTTTTGCTTGTCAAAACTGCGGCAACACAGGGTGTCCCTGCAGATCAACATGCTCTGGCTTACTGAGTTTGCTAGAGTTCTGAACGAGAGAGACCTGTGAAGGTAATGATAACAGCACAGTAGTCTTGCACTTTGTAGTTTCCTTTTAGATGGCAGGGAAGCTTGTTTTACGTTGCCCCCATGCCATGATGCCTTCATTACTGGAAATAGCCAGTAGCTAGAACTATATTCAAAGATCATGCTGGCCTGGGTCACTAGAAAAACTATAAAAACTTCCTATGTGTATGTAAACCCTAACAATGAACTTCCCTTATTTGTTCCCTTTTGGTCTGTTAAATATGACATTTCAAGTTTTGTTTAATATTTGTCTCTTAGATAAGTGCAACATAATACTTGATCCTGCTAGAATTCTTGTGAGCTGATAACCTCCTAGGCACTCTGTACTGTTAGCCCTGTTCCCAGCTATATCTAAAGACTACAGAACACTTCCCCCTATGCAAAATCAAAACAGAAAAACCAATGCAGCCATCAAATCTAAGGACTGGTAAGTTTAGATACATTTTAACTATATAATGTAATCAATCCTTTTTTGTTAGCAAACAGGTCTACTCTTTGAGCAATAAGCTCACTCCCGTGATGGACTATAATCTTGATACAAATTAGTAAACTAAATGTGAGATTGCAGTCCATCATGGGAGGGAGCTTTGGAGCAGTGGCTACATAACAAACAGAGACTATGGGGGAACAAAATAAGCCACCCTCCAGAAGGAAGGACAGTGTCAGCACGAATTCAGAGATGGTGTGAGGATCTACACCCAAGTGATACACAAATCAGATACATTTTTGTTCATAGTTAACCCCTTAAGGACAAATACCTTTTCTTAATCTTGTTAAAATCCACATTTTAGGCCTGAAAATTACTTCAAACCCCCAAACATTATATATTTTCTGAAAGCCAAGACCCTATAGAGTAAAATGGTGGGAGTTGCAAATTTGTATCTTGCGCGACATTAGCGGAACTTATCAAACCCCAACATTTTGTAAAAATTCACATTTAGTGCCCAAAAACACTATATAAAACCATTAAAAAGAATATATATATAAAAGAGGAGGTTACAACGAGTAAATAGATACCTAACATGCCAAGGTTAAAAATTGTGTGCGTCCGTTAAACTGCAACAGAATTCAGTACCCCTAAAAGTCCATACATGACGGCTGTAAAGCCCCTACAGGTCATCAGTTTAGAGATACATGTATATCTCTCTCTATTGGCCCTAGAATTATTGCACTCACTCTGGCGTGTGCGGCGATAGCCAACACGTGTAGCGCAATCGACATTTTCGTACGTAGGCGCACCCGATGCGTGTTATTAGCGAGGTGGAGACTCAGGCGGTTGTAGATAAGGAGTTCTAGTAGTTTAGAGGTGAATGGGAGTAAGGAGATAGGTCTTAAATTATTGGGGTTGGTAGGGCCCAGTGAGGTTTTTTTGGGGTATTGGGGTGACTAGTGCATGTTTCAGAGGGGTAAAATCCATTGGATATAGTTGACCATTGAAAATGGTCCTTTCCTAGAGCGTCTATGTTTGGTGGCTAGAATAAAAGTGACGCTAAACTCAGGAGTTAAATTCGAAAAATGCATTCAAGTACCTTCAAGTACCAATCTCACTCCTGTGATGGACTGCAGTGCTCGTGGGGGACATACATTTTTTTAATTATTATGTTCAAACGATCTGGCTGCAGCTGAGCCGCCAGAATTGCTTCTACTGTAAAGCCGGCCGCTGGTTCTAAAAATATGAACAGAGTCAGTCTGTTTAACCCCTTGAGGACTTATGACGGGATTATCCCGTCATGGGTCGTGAAGGGGTTAAGGTACTTGAATGCATTTTTCGAATTTAACTCCTGAGTTTAGCGTCACTTTTATTCTAGCCACCAAACATAGACGCTCTAGGAAAGGACCATTTTCAATGGTCAACTATATCCAATGGATTTTACCCCTCTGAAACATGCACTAGTCACCCCAATACCCCAAAAAAACCTCACTGGGCCCTACCAACCCCAATAATTTAAGACCTATCTCCTTACTCCCATTCACCTCTAAACTACTAGAACTCCTTATCTACAACCGCCTGAGTCTCCACCTCGCTAATAACAACCTTTTGGACCCGCTTTCGCACCATACACTCCACTGAAACCGCCCTCCTAAAACTCACCAATGACCTAATAACTGCTAAAAACAACGGCCACTATTCCTTACTCTTGCTATTAGACCTCTCTGCTGCTTTTGACACTGTTGACTACCCGTTACTCCTCAAAAAACTCCACTCGCTTGGACTACAAGACTCTGCTCTCTCATGGTTCTCCTCCTACCTAGCTATGCGCTCCTTTAGTGTCACCTACAATTCTAACTCCTCCCCTCCTCTTCCTCTTTCTGTAGGGGTCCCTCAAGGCTCTGTCCTTGGACCCCTTCTCTTCTCCATCTACACCTCCTCTCTTGGTCAGTTAATAACCTCACATGGCTTCCAATACCATCTCTATCCCGATGACACTCAAATGTATCTTTCCACTCCATAACTCACCCCCTCAGTGTCCTTGCGTGTCACTAATCTACTAACTGACATATCCGTCTGGATGTCACAACATTTCTTAAAACTCAACCTTTCAAAAACTGAGCTCTTGATATTTCCACCCGCCCATGCACCTTCCCCCAACATTTCAGTTGAGATTGATAACACAACTATCCAGCCCTCCCCTCATGCCAAGGTCCTAAGTGTCATCCTTGACTCGGACCTTACCTTTCTTCCCCACATCCAATCACTATCCAAATCTTGCTGCCTTCACCTTCGTAACATCTCCAAAATACGCCCCTTCCTCACCAATGAAACCGCAAAATTACTCATCCACTCCCTTCTTATATCTTGTCTTGACTATTGTAACTCCCTCCTCATTGGCCTGCCACTACACAGGCTATCCCCCCTTCAGTCTATCATGAATGCAGCTGCTAGACTCATTCACCTGACCAACCGCTCAGTGTCTGCATCCCCCCCTCGGTCAATCCCTCCACTGGCTTCCACTCGCCCAGAGGATAAAATTCAAAATATTAACAGTCACTTATAAAGCCATCCACAACTCTGCCCCCGGATACATCTCAGACCTTGTCTCAAAATATCACCCTAACTGTCCACTCCGCTCTTCCCAAGACCTCCTGCTTTCCAGCTCACTTGTCAACTCATCCCATACTCGCCTCCCGGACTTCTCTAGAGTCTCTCCCATCCTCTGGAACTCTTTACCCCAACCGGTCCATCTATCTCCCACCTTAACTGCCTTTAGGCGTTCCCTAAAGACTCATCTCTTCAGGGAAGCCTATCCCAACTCAACCTAACCACTGAACCATCACGTTCTCAAACAATTCACCCCAACACAGCTACCTCCTCATGTATCACTTACCCCTCCTCTTTTAGATTGTAAGCCCCCAGGGGCAGGGCCCTCCTCACCATCTTGTCTTGAATTGTATTGTGATTGTAATGTCTTCCTTATATTGTAAAGCACTGCACAAACTGTTGGCGCTATATAAATACTATGAAATAATAATAACTGTAGCATGGCCTTGCTTCTTTAATCTGTTTTGGAGCTTATATGGTGTCTTGACTAATCTGCATTTTCCTTTAGAGACACCAGCAACTATAACTGCAAATTGTCTTATGAGATAATCCAATAACCAGCATATGGCTGATTCATTTCCACTTACTTAAATTAAACTAAATTCCGTGTTTCTGGCAGCCATATCCTGGCCTGTGATCTACCTATTATTTAAATCGAGCAAACAGCAGAATATGGGAAACTCCATAAGCAGTACTCAAAAACCAGAGGAGTTCTTTGGAGTACAATAGATTATAGGCCTTCTTTTTAAAGATAACCGGCCACTAATGTACATCTGTTTACGATCAGTCAGCGGAAGGTGTCTGGGGCAGCTAGCAGTCACCCACAGTCATTGCTACCTAATAATGGTCAGATTTGGAGATCATCATTGTGTGTCCTTGGGTACCTTAAAATGTATTTACACTTTTGCAGTCAAATTTGAGAAAACCCCAACTATATATTTGTTATGTGTTCCTATTAACACAGCATGCTTAAATATTATTTGTGTAACCTTTTACATGTTTCTCTGGAGCACACCTTTGCGCAGACTGCAAGCCACCCTGAACAATTTAAAAGTGAAGCAGTCCCAAGAGAAAATGGGGATGGACGAAGCTTCCACTCATTAACATACTATGCAGGAAGCAAGATTCTAGATCTTGAACCCTTTGATAGGACAGCTGATACTGAGATCTACAGCTGATACTGAGATCTGCACAGTACAGACACGGTTAATTATGTTACAAATTAACTCCCCTGTCCCCTTGCATAGCAGAGGAAAAAACAATTTTGGCGGTTTCAGAAAGAGCAAGTAAAATGTAAGCAACAATTTGTAATTTAAATTTTTTGTTAAGTTATGCTATGTAAATGAGAACATGTAAAAAATATAAAAAAAGGTGTTATTCCTATTTGGCTGTAATTGTGGAAATACACTTTAAAGTGACACTAAACTCAGGAGTTAAACCTTAAAAATGCATTCAAGTATCTTAAATATTACAAATACTGTACCTTATTTGTGTATCACTTGGCTGTAGATCCTCAAATTATCTTTGAATTGGTGCTGACACTGTCCTTCCTTCTGGAGGGGGGCTACTTTTGTTCCCCATGGTCCCTGTGTGTTGTAAAGTAGTCACCACTCCAAGCTCACTCCTGTGATGGACTGCAATCTCATGTTTAGTTCACTAATTTGAATCAAAATTGTAGTCCATCATAGAAGCGAGCTTGAAGCGTTGGTTACTTTAAAAACACACACAGGGACCATGGGCAACAAAAGTAGCCACCCTCCAGAAGGAAGGACAGTGTCGGCACCAATTTAGAAATGATTTGAGGATCTACAGCCGAGTGATAAACAAATAAGATACATTTTTGTTAATAGTTAAGGTACTTGAATGTATTTTTGTGCCTTAACTCCTAAGTTTAGTGTCACTTTAAGATTAAGCTTGCTTAGGTTTGTAGAGACATAGCGCCTGGCAGGAGGAACCACAGCAGCCAGTGGAGGACACGCTATCATCTGGAAGCGTCAGATAGCAGTGATGCCCAAAGCTGTTGGAGAGAAAAGATTTTACTTGTGGTCTCTGGGGAAGGTCCATCTTCATCATGTTTTTTTACAGGAAGCCAACGATTTAGTGGCAGAAAGACAGGGTCACTTTGCACATTGCTTGTATTTCTTCAGGGAATAGTCATTCCATTGACCTTGCACTAATAAACAAAGTTGCACACAAATCACAGAATGCTGCACAGAAATGGGGTGCACTGGTACAGGAACCATGACCAGCATGAAAAAAGCTGAGAGCTTGTCCACCTAAAATGAAAATATTGCTGTGGTCAGGGGTGTGGTTAAAGGTTGTCATTGTGGTTAATGTATTGCCTTCCAACAATACACTTGAGATGGAACATTCCATATTTTCCTCACTGTCTACGTATCAGCTGACTATCCAGCCGACCGATGGATTTTTATTTTTTTTATTTAATGCACTGCAGCAGGAAAGCACTCTTGTGGAAAGACAAGAACATCCTGGATGGCTAATTCCCTCTGACTGATTTATAATTTGCGAAAGATGATGTGACCTTTAAAACCCGCCAGGCTGTTCTCGCTGCCGCTGTTTTCTCCTGAAAATGCTGCTGATGCTGTTCACAGGATTTCCACTGAGTGCTTTCTTGCTCTAATTTATCTTCCTGCAAAGGATTTTAGTGCCTGCTGCCTCTCTCTGTCTTGCTGTGCTCAGTCTATGCATATAACCAGAACAGTATCATCTTTCTTCTGCCTTTAACAGCCTCAGCAACGGCACACTTCACAGGGAGAAAAACACTACTGATGTAGCGTCTCGGTTTATTGGGGTACTTATAGCCAGATGCAGACGTGATGTTCCCCCAGCTCTATATAGGTCACCAAAATTTGCTGTGCTGAGTCCCATGGAGGTAGAAGAGCTGTTCAGGCAAAAAAAATAAAAAATCTTAGAAGCAGTTTTAGGAGGGAAAACACGATGTAGTTTAAAAGGGACACAGTTACGACTGGCCTTAGGTAAGGACAAAAATAATTAGTCTTAAAGCTGAACTTTACTAAGAAAAAAAAGCAGTTGGTTTGGCAGAAGGGAATTTGCACGTCTGTTTTGGAAAAAAATCCTTTCCTCTTGTTTCTAGCTATTTTTTAAATATACACTGCCCGTAGTGCAGTGTTTACTCCCGGCCCATTCTCAGAGCTGGGATGATATGTCTCCTGCATGCATGCATAGGAGTTATTACATATGTGACCACCTAATAACTAAAGAGGAGGTATGGGAACACGGAAGAATTGGCAGCAGAAGATAGAGCAACAGGGGACAGATAAACACTGTCAGGGCTGAAGGAGGGCACACAGAAAGGCGAGTCTGCCATAAGTATACTCTGCAGACTTGCACAATATGGCAAAAGCAGCAGGCCTATATTTCTGCTTTAACCCCTTCGTGACGGGAGACGTACACTGTACGTCCCACCACAAAGGGATCAAAGGACTCTTCACGTACACTGTACGTGACGAGTTATTTGCTGCATTAGAGGGCTGGTAACCGCTGAGAATCAGCGGTTACCATTCATTAATGGATGCCTCAGTATAGAGGCATCCATTAATGAAAGGGTTAACCTTTTTCCAGACACCTGATACCTTAATATCGGGTGTCTGAGAGTCAAAGCAGAGCGGCCAAACATGCCGGCAAAAGCCGGCATTCTCACAGCTCGTATAGATCTAGAGATATCTCTCTGGATCGTATACTGGCTTTTTTTTCCTTTCACTTTCAGAAATAGATACATAATGTATCTATTCATGAAAGAAGAATGTTTCAGTTTTCTGATCATTGTTGGAACGATCAGAAAACCTTTAGTGACATCTGAATCCTGAACTGCTGCAGGATCAGTGTCACTAACTTATTATTGGCTGTTCTGAAGTTTGAAGCAGCCTAATAATAACCAAAAATGTATTAATTTATCAAGCAGTAATAGTGAGATTAATGACTGCTTGATATAATTAAATAAATAAAATAAAAATTTTAAAAGTCTTTTAAAAATAGTGAAAAGTTTTTTTAAAAAAATAAAAATAAAGGACAAATAAATGAATGTATTTATTGCATTTTTTTTTAGCTGTGCTGGTTTTTTAAAAAATACTACAATTCAAAACTGGGGAAAAAATTTAGTTTTTTTATGTTTTTTCCTCTTTTTTTCTATTTTATTTGTCCTAAGTGAGGCGTTAGACACACATATGTGATATAAATATGTAGCCCTATCTGTCCTCTAAAAAAACAATATATAATATGTGTGGGTGCACTTTGTAAGAAAGTATATTACTGACGTGGAAGAGTCATTTACGAACAGAAACGAAAAACAAGCCCAGTCATGAAGGGGTTAAAGTAGATCGAAACCCAATTACTTTGAAAAGTTGTTTTCAATCTTTTTAAATCAGCAGGTTTCATCAAAAGTATCCCTGGTGATCCTGCCATGAAGGTCCTTGTTCAGGTACTTCTTGTTATGCTGTGACAACTCCCAATTGTACTCCTGGCTTGCCACTGTGTCATACGCTCTCCTGGTGACACTGCAAGCTGAGGTGCCAACACACAGTGTGATGGCATAGTCCACTTTTGTCCATCAGGAAGCCTATCCAGGGCAATGATGTGCAGCCAAAGCTGGAGCATATGCATTTTTACAGTGTTTTACAACAGAAAATAATGGAGATGGTTGATGATACGCAGTGTTTTAGCAATTAAATGTCATCCAATTATGCTTTAGATTGACTAAAACTAAAAACAGATAGGTATTTCTAGTTTAAATCTCCATACGTTCTATCCAACTCCTAATAACCATATTGATCTTGAAGTTTGTAAAATCACTTGTTGAAGATGTCCATAGGATGTAATTCCTCAATGCACTGATACAATCTCACTCCGCCCTGAAAATATGGACTTGCTTGTGTAACTACTCACAGGGCCTGCTCTCTGAACTTCAACCCAATGTCTGAACAATGTAACATTAATATTGCATACTGGAAGCAATGCATTATGGGCTATGTAGTCTCAAGAAATCAAGATTGGATCACATCGAGCAGCAGGGAAAGAGAAGCAAAGTACACTGGGAATCCAGGAAGTTGGTAAAAGTGAGGGGCAGATGGAAGGCAGCACTCACTACATAAAAGGGATTTTTCTCATACAAGTATTATAAAAAAACAACTCTAGTATGTATTCCTATTACAATACTGATGTTATAACAGGAGAGTATATATTGGGACTCTAGAACTCCTTTAAATTATAGTAATTGTTCAAACTTCCATATGAAAAAAAGTTGTGCTAGCCATGCCCACGAAGATTCCATGCAATATTAACCACTTTCAATTAGTTTTTGATCATGAAAATGTAATGGTTCAATACAACTCACAATCAGCATTTTGTATGAAAACCCATTTGGACATTTTGGTGTTGTGGTTCAAACTGCCTGAAACATGCTGGATGGAAGGCCATCATGTGGATGGAGGAGTATTGGAAGCAGGTATGGAGGAACATAGCTAGTTGCTCACTTAATGTTACCAATTCTGAAGTAGCTTATAAACTCGTCATGCGGTGGTATATGGTTCCAGCTCATATCGCTCACTCTAATCCTGCCTTCTCAGGTAAATGTTTTCGTGGATGTCATGAGATGAGCGATATGTTACATATTTGGTGGAAGTGCCCATTTGCCACCGTATTTTGGTCGAAAATGTATAGGCTTCTTAGGATGCTATTCAGTAAACGTATTGTAAGGGATCCCAAAAACCTACTTTTTCATTTCAATATAGCTGGACTGAATAGATTTTAGAGTGCATCATCTCATTTTATTTTCCAAGCTGCTGAACTGACCCTGGCAAGCAATTAGAAAAAACAACAAATCCCTTACCTAGAATTTGTTCATAGACTGGACAATCTTATGTTGAATGAGCGGTTAACGAGTATTTTGAATGACAAAACAGGCTAAATGTTTGCGTATTTGGGAACCCCGGACAGTGCTTCAACATTCCAAAATGGACTTATGGGAGGGGAGACATGGCTTTTCGCGCCCATCTATTTCCAGTATCTGTGTGGGTGGTTGAACCATGCGACCCATTTTCTAAGATTTGTCTTTTCTACTTTCTTTCATTTTCTGTAGCTTACTTTTTTTACCTTCCTTGATGGTCCTGCTAGAGGCCTGGAAGACGGGGTTTGTTTGTTTTATATACACCAATAGTATGACGAGCAGGGGTACTGGTCGATTTTGTGTATTTTCTATTTCCTAATACTGTATGGCTATGTATCTTTGGATGACTATAGTGAATGTTCTGTTTTTTGTTTTTTTTACATGTGTATTGTTATATTTTATGATCGTTCTTTTTTCCCTTCAGGTATATCAATATATTTTATGTGATACTGGTCACGCTGTTTTGAAAACCAGTAAAAACTTTGAAAACAGAAAAAATCTGTAATTTTGCTTGCACACGATTAGGTGATGAAAGTCAGCAGAACATTACCTCATTTAGAAAATAAAGGGTAACTGTAAAGTGTAAATTACCTTGCAAAGTTAACAGCGTATTTGTCTTTTGCGAATCAACCCCAAAATATGGAAAGTCATTATATTAGTGAAAACTATTACTAAACTCATATTGTACCGATTGCTAAAACATACACAAACACTGAGGTGAGGTGAAAACTTTCACTGCTCCATTCAGTTCAAGCTCCATCTCTATGACTAAGTCCATAAGGGTGAAACACATCAAAGGTAGGAGGCAGGGTCTCTACCATGCAGGCTGTTTGAATCAAATAAACTACGTGCATGCGGAAACCAGCAGAGTTCAGCAAATTTTGGATACTGAGTTAAAATATTTTAGCTAGGACACCTTTGGCAATTATCAATAGTTACTGAATTACAACTTCATAAAACCAAGTCTCCTGGCTTGTAAAATGTTACTAAATCCATGTGAAGGTTTAGAAACAAAGTGTATTTTCACTTTTGCAGTCAAATTTGAGAAAACCTCTCCACACATATGGAAAAAAATTATAAAAAAAATATTAGTTACCCTTTAGATGTTTTGTTGCAGCAGGCAACATGGCTGATTCCATGGTTTTCTGAGCACCTTCACAGTGATCTGTCCTTAAAGAAAGACTTAGGACTGAAATTTAAAAGGATTGTGTTTCTCTCACTGAATTCATGAACATACAATGGAGAAGCAAGGGTTGTAATCCCTTAACCCCTCCCATCCCCTCCTAACATTACAAAGAAAGAGAAGCATGCAGCAATTTTAACCCTAAAGAAGCCAAGAAACCCTAACCCAAGTAAAAAGCAATTTAAACTACAGGCATTTGTTTTGTTTTAGCTTATGCAATGTGACTGGGAACATAACAAATATAAAATAGGTGTTATCCTAATTTGTCTGTGAAAATTAGAACTACACTTTAAAAGTTGTGAATAAATACGTCATTGGAAGGGTATACATTCCAGGCAAAGACCAGCAGCCAATACTATCCTGTGTGATTCATCTGCTGTGCGCATTGCTCAGGATGAATACTTGCTGTTCTCATAACAGGAAAGTTCTATGGTTTGTGCATTGAGACTGCCATGCTCAACATCAAAGACCAGCTGACAGCTGAGCGTGACTCACAAACCTCCGAGTGTAGATCACAGGCCCAGGGCTTCACATATACGACCCTTTTAAGTTGGCCCTAAAAAAAATCTATTTAAAGTTTGCTTTTGAAATGACAAATAATCATAAAACATAAACATTAAAAATGAAACACAAATTAACCAGTCAAGTTGGAAACATCCTAAATACAGTAAACAAAATCAAACAAATCTTTAAAATATAAGCTTGTTCAACATCAGTAGTTTGTGCATGTGATCTGGTTTTCATGTTTACTGATTCTCTAAAGTGAACCTCCACTTTTCTGGGAATAAACAAAGTAACAGATGCAGATACCACAAGGAGTTAGTGCTCCAATGAGTCATACCTAAAAAAATGCATCCTGTTGATCGGAGAGCACTGGCTCTGACTCAGCAGGGGCGTGCCTGGCAGAGAGCAGTGATCTTTTTTACTCAGTGGCTTTCTAAAGGACTTTAAGACTTTGCACACCTTTGTTTTGATGCAACTGGAATAAATATATATATAGCCAATGTGAATTGGAAGTTCATCTGGGATTTCAGTTTTAGTAGTTGCCACCACTTCTCATGATCCACATATGTTTATTAAATCTTGAGCAGCCGAAGGATGACTTCCTCTCTCTCTAGTTCCTAAAACTGCTCCTCTACAGCTAAGAAGCCCTACTTTGTGCTAGAGGTAGGGGAGTCTCACTTTTAGGATTTATCATGATAACAAAAAACAATGAATAGGGACCAGCAGGGAAAGTGAGACTTGCTATGTAATGGCTATTACAAGGGAACACACCTAAGATATCAAATTTGGAAATTCCACAACACAGTCTTCATGGGAAGGATTAACAAACGGAAGGATGTTATCCAGCATGCCAATTGTTTTTTTGTTTGCTAAAGATGGAAATATCCCTACTGGACATGGATATATCAGTATTTGGTGTGCTGACTCATTAAAAGTAAAGTATTTGCTCATTATCTTCCTTTATAACTTCAGTTTATACATAAGTGGACCAGGCAAAAAGTCTAGAAAGTCAGATACTGTTTCAGAGGTCACCTTGTTCTACAGCCTGAACATCATCAGATACTATATTGCAGTAGTTGCCCCACTCAAACTGTTCCTATCAGGAGACCTGCAATTTACTAGGATCCCAGCTGTTCCTACTTTTTGGCACTTTAAAACACAACTTTTCTATTTGCTCCTTGGGAATGCATGAAAAGCATATGGATTGGATCAGTCACGGAAATCCCTTCAGTCATTAACCTTACCGAACATTACAATCAAGTCTACCTTTCTAGGCATTCTGCACTCTCCATAAAAAATGATTAAAGAGTAAAAGGTACACACCAGTCAAAATTGAAAAGATTGCATTTAAACTGACTTAAAGAAAACAGTCTACCCTCTGCCTGCTTGGCCAGCTCAAACTCAGTAATAGCCAATAGTAATAGCCAATACTCATCATCTGAATAGCCCTAAAACCGAGCCTCTGAAAACAAAGGTCAGTGCTTCCTGGTAGCAGCCACTCTAGTTTGCTCTATAATAGTCAGAGCATGGGAAAGAAGTTGTGCAGTAAAAAAAAACATGTGGAAAGAGGCTGTAGACCCACCCAGGAACCAGGCATAAAACTGCAGTTTTAAGGCCTCATTCACATGGGTGTGTTGCTCTGTAAAGCATGAATGGTCAGTTGTGGATGAGCCGGGAGCTGCAGGAAGATCATTTAACTATATGAAGAAAGAGAAGCTGTGTGTCCTCACATGCTGCTTTGCGCAGCTTCGGGTTTTGACAGCCTTTCACAGACCTCTATCCGTCATGTCTGCTTCCGAGGTTGTACACCATCTGTGTGCGTCTGTCAAAGCTTGGAGCTGCCAAAAACAGCCTAAGCCGAGAGCTGACGAAAGCAGCATGTGAAGGTGCACAGCTCCTGCATGTCCATAGAGCTAAATGAGCTGCCCGCACACTTCTTCTTGCAGCTCCAGGCGCATAAACAGTCGGCCTTCCCGCTGTACGGAGCAGCATGTCCCATGTGAGTGAGGCCTTAAGCAGATTTGCAGTCAAAACTTAAAACAAAAAATGATTAGCTCATTAAAAGATTAAAGAAAAATCTGCAATACTCACGTTCAATCAAAGTTGCGTTGCCCTCCCTCAGCACTTTTTCAAAAACATGATGTCCGCAGTCTTCTGTGGGAAATACTAGCATTATTTATCCCACTACCTGTGAGCCCATGCCACCATAAGCCTGTCACCATCTTGTGACTGGATGGCAGAAAGAGAAGCAGCATAGTGATGAGCTCATCTTTCTGTCCTACTTTCTCCTCCCATAAACATGCTCAGCACATTACCGCATTGGCTACTTGTGTTGCTTCATCCACTCCTACTCTGCTGTAGAGAGACTGAAATAGGCTAATATCCGGTCATATTTGGGTACGTACATTGCTTGCATTAAAAATACATTTGATGCTGTATTAATAAATACAGGGCTGCATTAATTTGTGTTTTATATCTGTCCTTGATCAAAAAACACTTGGAAAATTGGAGTTATTCCAAACAGAGGAGCATAGCATCAACGTTTATATCGAAATTACTTGATTAATATTTAATCAACACTGCACAGATGCAGCATTCAAAAATCCCTAAAACCCACCCCAGCATGGCTGTATCAAAATTCAGATACCACCCATAATAAGGTCCTGTGTTCCCAAAAAACGGTTATGCGCTCTTTGAAATTAAAGCAATTCTACTTAAAGGGTATCTATGGTCAAAAACCTAAAATAAACATTTATTTCTATATTGAATTTCCATAAGTTCTATCCCATTCCTAATAACCATATCCATCTGGAAGTTTGTAAATTATGACCATGGGATGTACTTTTTCAATGCACTGACACAATTCCACTCAGCCCTGTGAATATGCACTTCCTGCCTTCTGAACTACAACTCATTGTCGGAACAATGTAACATTATTATTGCATGCTGCAAGCAATGCATGATGGGATACGTGGTCTTGAGAAATTGAGATTTCATCACATCTAGCAGCAGGGAAAGAGATGCAAAGCACACTGGGAATCCAGGACGTTGATGAAAGTGATGGGCAGATGGAAGGCAGCACTCACAACATTTTTTTTTCATGTAAGCATTGATTGTATTAACAAGAGCAACTCTAGTATGTATCCCTATTACAATGCTGATGTTATAACAGAAGAGTTTATGCTGGGACTTCTTTAGAACTCTTTAATGTGCACTCTGTTAATTTCACCATGATATCACTACAGCAATGCATGCATCTGGTTGTACTGTTGTACTTAATGTTAGAAAGTGATGTCCCAGACAAGTAATACAGTATGGTCCTGTGTAATCACACTAGGTATTGGAACTGTATTTGCAGCCAACTGCCATCAAAAGCATGCCCAAATAGTAAGTTCAGTGTAACCTGGATCCTATACAGTCATACTTTCCTAGCCTAAGGATGAGAAAATAACAAGCCATGCACCTCACATAAATTAGCAGGAGTATATATCATCATATGTTCTTTTGCACACAGTTTCCTCCTTGTTGATCAATAGCAGAGTCAGGACAGGACAGGCTTGTTCCCTATGTATTGTATATAGCATGTATGTTTACGAGACATAAAATCCCCCCTACAGTCCCAGTGTGAGTCAACTCTAAAGATTTACTTTTCAACTTTATGCATTCCCAACCAATATCTCTAATACCATTAAGGCCAGACCTTTATATTTCACTTTGAATATTGCAGCAAAAGGTTTTCCAAGTGTTTATTATAATCTGCCTGAGGGAGAGGTTTTTCCTAACTTCCTGCCAAAACAGAAAGTAAAAGGAACCCTTTACAATGGGGACACATCTGAAAACAAAACAAAACTAGAACCTCAGTCAACATATTTATTGACATCTATGTCTTTACTGCCAGGTAACAACTGCAGTCCCATTTCTTGTATGGGCATTGCAGGAACCCTATTTCTTGTATGGGCATTGCAGGAACCCTATTTCTTGTATGGGCATTGCAGGAGCCCCATTTCTTGTATGGGCATTGCAGGAACCCTATTTCTTGTATAGGCATCACAGAAACAGGAAGTGAGGAAAATGTCTGCAATTTTCTGCAAGGGACAGAAATAAAAACCTGACAATATGTAATCTCTTCCCCATTCTGACTTTAAACGAGCCCTTACACAGCCTCAATGCTTTTGAATCAGCAGGCTTGTTTCCTGCCAGCTCTAGGCAATGAAACAAAGTAACAGAAGCATGGAAAGTCTGCAGACCAGAAGCTATCATGTATTATTCACAGCCGAGTGACGCAGACACAGTACCGGCTGCTTCTTAGAACCCATAGAGCCCGGTTTAAGTGCTTTGTGCATCTCATACACATGCCCTGTAGAAAGATTTCTCTGAAACCGTTCATGGCGCTTCCAACAAGGAGGATGTCCAAAACACATAGAAAAGATATTCCTCTCAGCTTCTATGGGAATTACTTGGAATCCAAAGGAAAAACCTGGAGCCATGGAGAGACTAAGGGAAACCTGGGCCGTAAGGAAAATTTGCATTATATGTGACATGCTCACCAAGAGCCTATGTGAGGAGCAAGGAAGAGCTTTCTTATTTTATTCCAAATGATTGGGTGCTCAGTATGGCATGTGCACAGGACAGATCACTTTGCTGCAGTACATTGAAAACAAATGAGGACATTCTTAATTTCTAACAAGATTTCTGAAGAATCCTATAGCACCTTCTCAATGTCATGGTCATGCCATGTACTTTGTACAGCAGTGTAAGTGTGAAATAGTGCCACGGTGGGGGGGATGTATGCCTTCTCACTTTATCTCAGCAGGGAGATGTACGAAATCACCTTGTTTACATTATATTTTATAGCGATATTTAAGAACACCTGTTAAGAACTCTCCATTGGTGAAGCAGGTGCAAGTCATAACAAAGTTCCATTCTCTGCCTCTGGCAATTAAATATGGTTGTTCGCAATGTTTTAAATTTAGAGACAAGACAAATCAGAGCAAAAAGGTACAAAATATTATAACGCTTCAGCCTAGAAAAGGCGTAGAGTTGTTTATCTTTGCACCTGTTCGCGATAGGAATGCCCAATCTATACATAGTGCTTGCAGCTATAAACAGGTGGACATAATGCAAATTATAGTATGCCAACGCAAACCTGCCTGGTCTATCAATGGGAAGGTCACTCGAGGAATCAACATCAGGTGACCTGAAATCACCAAGCCAAGAAGATAACTTTATGGGATAGTAGCATGCAGTAACAAGATGGCAGGCTCATGTAAATGTAACCTTATTTTATTTAAAGTTCATCTCTTTTTTCTTGTAGTTTGGATTGAGTGGGACACGGTTAGACCCTCTGAAAAGTTTATATTACCTTCTCTGTCTCCCTTGCCTAGCTGAGTCCTTCACTTGCTAGTTCAATCACAGGGATAAGAAGCGATGGGAAACCTCTCAATTAGGAGGGGGAGATAACAAAAATATTTTTTGTGGTGGGACAATCCAGGTTCCTGTGGAGGAACAAGTTCAATGCAAGTACTCTCCTGTGCTCTACAAGTCCCGGCATTCAATGCATCTGAGGAAACGTCTGCCCTCTTCCTTGTCTGATCACCCCAGCCTACCTGTTAGCCAAATGGTGAACATGCTGTGGAGGTTTAGTGGCAATTCAAAGGCTTACCATTCTACCATACAAACAGAAGAAAAGCTGGCCGCACACCAGATTCCACTGGGATGGGTTATTGAAGCTTGTACCACATCACTGGTGTCCCGCTCAAGGTCTGCCCTCACTGACGCATTTCACTCAATCATGGGTTTAGTCATAGTCATACCATTCCACATCAGCAACTCTGATTCAAAGATTTATACACCTACCTGGCATTACACACTTTGGGGAAACCAAAAAAACCCTTGTGAGTAAACAAGATTTTCCAAATGTTCAACCCCCTCTGTTCATCCTGCCAACCTGTTAACTGACTGGTTGACTTAGTTTACTCAGGTGCACTGACAGCTGGAACTTCCTATGTACCTGATCCTCTACAGGAGACAGATGGTCAGTTAGTTCAGGAAGTGTTGCGCTATTATGCGCTATTATGTAACTATCTTCTTTACCTTCTGAAGCTGAGCTCTAGCCCATAGCTCATTATTGTCCATTGAGACTTTACTTTATGTTTTTGGACCAATGGTGACACACTGGAGGCAAAATTGAGGAGCCAGAGCTCGATTTTAGGACATTTTAGGACCCTGGTCCATTTTCAGAAAAAAAACAACCGTCTTTTCTATGGTTAAAAAAAAATCTGCATGTTGGTTTTGCATTCCTCTAACAACCAGGAACTTGTGGAATTAAAAAGAAAATGAAAGAAAAGTAATATAATAAAACATTACCTAGATGTAGCTAAGGAGCATAGGAAATACGTATTTCCTATGCTCTTCAGCTCCATCTAGTTGCAATAATGTGGTATTACATTACACTCAACCTAAAAAGAAAATATACTATCAACGTTCCTGCTTTGCTTCTATTCGCACAGAGATTCACAGGACGAATGGCTTTGTGAATTGCTTATAGTGTTATCACCCTATAACAGAGCGCACCTAAACAAGGACCATTATTGTAGGATCACAAGCTATTAATAAAATAACAGCTGCAGTTCCTTTTTAAAGGAGAACTAAGAGGTGAGTGCTTTTCACTCACCTCATAGTTCTAGCCGACCTGTGACAATGAGACAGTTCGGCTGCTCAACTTTCCCAAAGAATCTTCCTGGGATTACGGTGACATCACGCCCAGCGATGTGAAAGTCAGAGATAAGGTAAGTATAAATCTGACTTTTTTTTTTCTTTGCAGGTCCATTTTACACCTACGAGTAGGTGATTTGTAAGGGGGAATGGGCTTGGACAATATGAGCAGACCTTGCATTGTACTGCAAGGTCCTCTTTAAGCCAGTCTGCATGATATACAGTATCAAACAACAGAAGAATATTCTAGATCTATTTTCCTTTTTCCTGAGGCTTATTTGCCATCCGCTTTAGTCCATACCATTTTCACCTCTCTGCTTCCATTTCGTATCCAGATGCTTAAATTATCACCTTTTATTTCACAGCCTTCATTCTCATCAAATAATGCCTCTCCTTTTTCGCCTTGTTTAGAGATAGCCCATGAAATCGGCTGCCCTATTTCTTTTATAGTGTCCTGATCACAATCGACATTTGGCTGATGCATGAAACCGCGAGGCTGCCTATTAAGATGTCATTTATCATGGGGCCAATCAGGGCAAGATCAGTGTTCTTGTAACGGCTAATATATTTTTCAAGTACAGTGACAGTGGGGAGAACATCTTTAATAAAGGTGTTACATTTGTTTTATTTGTAAACCCAAAGCTGAAGTAACCTAGATATTTTCAACAGAAAGGTTTCATCCACATACACTTTGAAATACATACACTTTGGAGCTTATTTCTAAAGCAGTGAATGTGATAGTTACTTTTCATCAACTGCAGGTGAATCTTCCGGGTACATGTGATATAAATAATGATTGATTGCATTTTTTTAAATCCTGGCTACTTTCCATATTTTAGCATTAACATTAGAAAATAAATACAGCTTGCTGCATCTTTGGTGTGGTTTCTATTATAAAACATGCATCTAAAAATGCATCTATATGGGACTGTAGCGTGATCACTATCTATCCTCAATTTGCACACAGGCCAATTAACCCTTTCGCTGCCAAGGACGTACGGCATACGGAGCTACAAAAGTGCTTCTGGCTGGCCAGCTCAGTATGCCGTATGGACCTGGCATTTACAGTTCTACTATAAGCTCATGGTCGCTTTAGCGACCATGAGCTTATAATAGAACTGTTCCCTTAAAAGGCACTTTATGGAAACACTCCAGTTATATTCAAACATTGATATGTTATTGAATTTGGAAGTTATCGTCATTACAAATTTCTCCATTGTGATCACAATAATTCTAGGGCCATCGGTCATGGTTCATTCTAAAGTGATGACCTATAAAAATGGTTTTAATAAGTCGCCTAAGGACAATTTTGTAGTTTGCTGCCACACTGCAGAAGAACGCAATTTTGAGGCTTGACATATTCGGTATTCCACGCAAACTAATATTTTAGATTCCACAAAAAAATTGGGGATTACATTGTATTTCTGTGCACTAAAATTAATTTGTGTATATTCTACAGAAAATTTAGATTTAATAAACAGTAGCGCAAATATCGTGAGACATAAAACATTTCAGCTACCACCATTCTATGTTTAGAGTCTCCGCCTTCAGAAAATATTTTGAGGATTTAAGTTTGTTTTAATGTACAAAATGTGACTTTTAATGTGCGCAGGGGCGCCCCTATCGTTTTCCCCACCCTTGGGGAGTTGCTGGCAGGGCACATTACCGGGGGTGGTGCACATTACCGCCGGGGGGGGGTTTTGATGTGTTAGTGGCACACATTACCGGAGAGAGGTGCACGGTATCTTTGTCTGGTGTCCCACCCAGCTCACAGATGTCACTGGTTGCCAGGAGCTGAGCGGGACACCGGCCAGAGTGTCTTGCTTAGCTCCTAGCAACCAGTGATGTCAGTGAGCTAGGGAGGATGATGTCCAGAGTATCACAGGTTGCTAAGAATTCTGGCCCCCCCATGTGTCTCATTGAGATGCTGCCTGAAATAACCACCTTGGCTACTTCATTATAGGGACGGCCCTGACTGAGAGGGTTACGCACTAGCTACCTAACCAACCGTATATGCATTTCTCTTACCAGTCATCCCCCAGGACTGTTTATGCACTTGTTTTACCCCCTTTCACTCCAACACAATCATATATTTAGTTCTCTTACTCCCTACCTGCTGATTAGACAATGAAGTTGAAATTAAATATGCATAGCGTCATCACTGTGCTCTCCCCTCTGATGAGGCAATTCTTGGCGTTAGAATAAAAGCACTGTGCAATGCAAAAGTCCCATATTTTTGGCCCTCACTGTTTTCGTTTGTCCTAGACCTCTACAAGACAGGGTATATACAGACAGATTTCAGATGCTTTAATATCATGATTTTTGAGAACTATAACTGTATTACGGGAAGGGTTTTTATTTTTGCCAAGAGGTTAGCTCTAACAGAGTTCATAGGAGCTTTTGGCATGCGTTACTGTAGTCATACTGCAGCAGACAGTATTTTCAAAAAATATTTTGACAGCCCAATGAAAATATGTCATCTGTGCTTGGTAGGTTATTTTTTATAAGTCAAAAATCATGGTAAGAGCTCACAGTTTGACTGGGCCAAAGGCAACATTTGGAAAATGTTGCTTTATAAATTAATGTGTTACATAGTCAAAAAGTGCTATTGCAATGTTTTTTTTGGTTATTTAACTGAGTTCTTGTGTGTAGCATCTGCAGTCAGGGCAAAGAGGACATGCTTGTTGCATCAAAACTGTACACCCCTAAAACAACCACTGCAAACATCAGTATTGAATCAAAAAAGGGGACACGTCCAGTTCTAATGTTACATCTATAATGGTGCTTCCAACATGATTTTCTCACATGGAAACAAATTTATTTACCTATCCCCAGAAATAATCTACACAATGTTATCAAAGCACAATGAAGTAAAGCATACAACCTTCTACCAGGTTCCAATTTCAAATATAAAAGTTTTCTGTAGTAACAAGGCAGAAAATTTTACAGTAAAAATGTATTTCAAAGTACAAACTTATGGTGGAATTTTGCAGGCCAAACTAAAGCAATCCACATATCAACAGATCTTGTAATTTGGCTTAGTACAAATGTTCTACAGGTCCTTCAGCAGAGGGATCGACCAGCAATAGAGTTATGAGGGTTTAAAAAGTCACATCTTGGCAATCTGGTGCACTGAAATCCAAGAGAACCCTTGTTGTAAAGTGGTGGGGGTAGTATGATCGAAAAGTATAATCGCTATGAAGATCTGCGCCATGCAACAAAATTGAAAGGATCTTACCAAGCACCTGTTCAGATTCAAACACTACTCCTTCTAGATGCATCCTGAATCTAATATTAAAGTGTTCACATGTTACTAAAAATTGAAAATACTAAAAATAAAAACATTTACAAGTTTGTCTGGCATTAATGGCATCCTTCTGTACATTGTCGATTATGCAGATACGTTGAGAAAGTCAGAAGTCCTTACATACATTTGTGTGAAAGACTTTTTAGAAGAATGGGTCAGCCATGGCAGCCTGAATGCCCAGTTTCTTGATTCAGCACCTGATTTTTTAAAGGGCAATTTCTGAACCATGCTACTCAAGAGAACCAGGCAAGTGGGCTTTTCGTAATGGTGTTACCATCCCTGATAGCAGAGATGCACTACATGTTGCCAAACTTGTTTCAGATCCACAAAGTCTGCAATATATTGACAGCTAGTTCCATGCCAGTGTCCTGAAATGGAACTAGCTTTCAGTTGAAAGACCCCCCTCCCAACACACCACACCCCTTTCCCCAATCCTAATATGGCACACATCACTTTACTGTGAGTTGACATTCCTACTTTCTCTTTCTGGAAACCATTTCCATATATTTCTATGTAGAATCTACTGGCAGCCAGTAACCCTGTCATGCCTAGTGAATGTCTGTAGCAATATATGGAAAATATTTACTGGGACAAACCAGGAAGTTCAGTTTACTGCAAGGTCCATGGATAGAGGTTAGAGAGCTCCACCACATTGGTATCATGGACTTTTCAGCAACCAATAGGCCCTCTTTAACAGTGGTTAATGTAGAACTAAAGCTAACATGTTTGTTTTAGTTTTGGAAAGAGTAAGCGATGGTCATAACCCCTTTCAGCTATTCTTGAAATCTGTGTCCCACCAGAGAGATTTCCTTTCACTTCCGGCCCAAAAGCCACAACAGAACGCTAGAAGTAATCCCTCCAAAGAGAAAGAAATCCCTGGTGGTCGGCAGGGTTTACCAGAAGTAGTGTCCCCATTGGAAGCTTTCCTATCTTTTCCTGTTCTGGTGACAACCCAAAATTTTTGATTTTCTTTCACTTTCAGTGACAACAAGGGTTGCACAGATACCAATACCAGCATCGGTGCCGATCCTGGGAATTTTCACGAGTACTCATATTCGTGAAAATGAGCCGATACTGGTGCCCTAATTTTTTTAAATTGATCTGGCTGCGCAAAGACCCACACTTGTTGGAGACCTTGCGGCAGCCTTCTTGGGAACCAAACTGCACCTGCTTAGAGTGCTACCACCGCCTGCACATCTTCCCCTCCTGAGCCCCTCCATTCGAGACATCAGGCTGGTACCCTGGAGCAGAACAGCAGCAGAGAGTATGTAGTAAATTGATATACTATTAATTTGCATTGCTGTATAATGAATTGCTTGGATGTTTAGTCCTCTACAGCCAGTGTCATTTCGCATTGCAGTATAATGTATTGCTGGGAATTGTAGTCGTCTATAGCTGATGGTATTCTGCATTGCTGTATAATGTATTGCTGAGGTTTGTAGTCCATCTACAGCTTCAAGTCAGTGGCAAAACTACCAGGATTGCAGCGGTCTCAGCTGTGGCTGGGCCCTGGCGCTCCACCGCTGTCCTAAAATCATTGGTCTGTATTGTTTTAGAAAAACTGTCACATGACACCAAAAAAAAAAGGTATCATGATTGGTATCGGTGAGTACTTGAGGAAAAGAATCGGTACTTGTACTCGGGTCTGGAAAAAATGGCATCAGTGCATTCCTAATGATAACAGTCCCCAGGTCTCAAACACAAACAGCAATAAAAACCTGGGTGATCTAATGCCCTCCACACTATAAAAAAGAGAGATTTGGCTTCTGTTGGACTTTCATTTTAAAACGGTCATGAGAGGAACATCGGGGCTGACATTGTGGACCTCCTTTTAAACATTCTACCTGACTGGCTGTAATCATAACCCCCTGGAGCTTAGAAAAGTCAAATAAAATGTCACAAGCCCTTATCTGTATGTTTGATCCAGATCAGGTCATGAAGTTGAAGTTACAGGGCCAACGTGACAGCCAAGCAACTGGAATTTTCTCAAGGACAGCTCAGAAATGGCAGCCTCCATACTTTTTTTTTTTATATAACAGATTTCCATATAATTAATTTACAGAAAATAATCTACCTTGGCTCAACCTGAAGAATGACTGATAATTATTTCAACTATATTTAACAAGTATAGGATTTTCATTGAAGCAGGGAAGAGGTTAACATTTTTGTGCGATTTTCACCCCTACTGGGAAGCTAAGTTGTAAACAGAGTACAGTTTTCCTAACATTAGCCATTAGCAGTGACAGCACAATGAGATATTTTAGAAATAAAATAGGACAGCAATAAAGAGAAGCCATGTGTCCTCGGTAATCTCTTTGCTGCTGGGTCTTTTCCTGTTACCCCACTGAGACTACTTTTGGTGCGAAGAAGGGGGCTGATACAGAACAGGTATGAAATGCCATCAGCATGCATACATGTGCAATGATCTTACTGCCCTTCTGGGACTGTGGCAGTACCATCTCTGTGTTATTATCCTTTAACTATTGTTGGAGCTGCCTGGGATCAGAGCTTTGTTTAATGCTGAGGAATGTGCGCAGAGAGACTAAAAGGAGGGTGCAACGGATTTTAGAGTTTACTGCTGCACTGCTCATGCAATCAGTTATTTACAGAGCATCTGTAGGGAAGGGAAGCTTGGCACAGCCATTTTTCACTATTATCATTATTTTTAATATGTTTTTGGGAAGAAGCAATACAGTTAGAGTTCCCATACCACAGGGAAAAGGTTGTCAGCATGGGAGATCCTTGCACATTAGTTTGTTCCGATGCCTGGCTGATGCAGTAAGATTTTGTTGGAGGGGTCACTGTGGGAAGTTGTAAGTGAATGCTGGTATGTTAGTAAGAAAAAAAAAAAGTGTGCCATTCAGCCACCTTGGCTGCTTAAAGTAGAACCACACATTTACCTGTCTCCCAAAACAGTTCCTTTCAATGCATGCCAAGTGTCAAGGTTGCCAGTGTGCTTATTTCAGCTCTCAACTGAACTTCCAAATGGATGGTGTCATAGCTGATCACATGTTCATGTAAAGCAGAACTACGCCGTCCTATCCTTTACAGCCAAGGAAGGTGCCATCGTATCCTCCATTTGGATTGCAGATGCTATAGTAGCAACTGCAATCCAAAATAGAGGCTAAGATGGTACCATCCCTGGCTCTAAAGGATAGGAAGGTGTAGTTCGGCTTTAAATGGACATTGTGGTGGAGTAGGTTAAAGTCCTCTGAATACACCATGTCAGATGTGTGGTGGAGTAGATCAAAGCCCTCTAAAGACACTATGTAAGATGTGTGGTGGAGTAAGATCAAAGCCTTCTGAAAACAACAGATGTGCTCGAGGACTTCCAGGCAGTTGGAACTGTCAGAGCAGAGCTATGACAGGCATAATACAAAAGAATGGTGCAGATTCCTCAGGCTTGCCACCTTTCAGAATGTACCACCACTATATGGTAACACATTCTGTCATGTCAAAACCTAAATACAAACAACTATGTGGCCAAAACGTTTGTTTATACCTGACCATGACACCTATAAGTGTTTATTGGGCATTCTATTCCAAAAATGTGAAAATTAATGTTAAGTAGCCCCCCCCCCGCCCTTTTGTGTGGCTATATGGTAACTGTCTCCAATCTCCAAACTAGGGATGCACCGATACTGTTTTTTCGGTACCGAGTGAGAGTACCGATACCGGTGCTTCCACTGGCATGGACTGCCAGAGAATCCGGCTCCATGTTGTCTGGCCGGCTTGATTGTGCTTGGCTGGGAAACCGGCTTCCAAGCCAATTAGCATGGAGCCGGCTTTCCGGCCAATCAGGAAGCCGGGAGGCGGGTCATTATTCGCCGCCCAGCTTCCTGATCGCACTGGAAGCTGGCTCCATGTTCCCCTTCTTCTGACCGGAAGTTCCAGTATCGGGGAAAGTATTGGAGCATTTGGGCGAGTACGATTACTCGTCCCAAATACTGGGTATAGGCACCAATACAAATATACTAATATTAATACTAATACCGGTGCATCCCTACTTCAAACCATATCATTATTGAGCTGGCTTTGTAAATCATGATGGAATAGAAAAGGGCCTTCACCAAACTGTCTTCATGTGGTTTGAAGTGCACAATTGTCTAAAATGTCTTTGTATGCTGTAGCAATAAAGTGATATTAAAGTCAAAAGGTTTTTAATCTATTTCAAATGCTGATGAAATCACTTACAATTGATGATGCTTCTTGTGCACACTGACACCAATGACGTTTATTTGGGTGGGGATTCCAATTGTGCACACTGACACCAATGACGTTTATTTGGGTGGGGATTCCAATTGTGCACACTGACACCAATGACGTTTATTTGGGTCCTATGAAGTCCCATACTTCCCTATGGGGATGGTTCCCACCTGGGCGTATTTTAGCCCGTGGAAACGCGCTGAAAAACGCCCTACGCTCCCACAAACAAGTACAGGAGCTTTTTTGGGGCATTTTAGAGAAAAATAAGGAGAAAAAAATCATACCGCCAGTGAAACGCGCGTTTGACTGAACAGAAAAACGTGCTAAAAAACGAGCAGAAAAAATACGCCCAGGTGTGAACCCAGCCTTACACACTGGCTCAATAAAATACCTTGGCTGGAGTTCAGCTTTAATAGAGATTATTTTCAAGTAGCAAACTTCTCCTATGACTTAGGAGCATTACATTTTTTTTTAAATGTCTAAGTTTCTGTTTTCTACCTAATTGAAGTTGTTTATTGGGCTTAGATGGAAATCTTACTATTCCCAAGATGCTGTAAGCATTTTCTTCCCAAGTTGCTGTAACATGCCAAGAAAATATATTCCCTGTGTAAGAAACCCTCTGTGACATGTATTCATGAGTGTAAAAAGGTATAAAGTCAAATAAAAGCTATCACCTACTAATACACAAAAATATAAAACTTCAGACAAATACAAATTATGATTTCCAACAACAGCACCTTAAAATCAACTGGTCATTAACATAACACTAGAGCCGTACTATAATATGAATCACAAAAGAAAAAAAAATACCGCTTATCTGCATTCTTTTTAGTAGAGATTGTATGCCTATGTGCCTAGCCTGCAGACAAGTGGACAGCACTAGAGAAAGCCTAGGACAGGGGTAGGCAACCTTGGCACTCCAGTTGTTGTGGAACAAGATGTCCCATGAAATGTCATGCCGTCTGTGAGGAAGCTGAAGCTTGGATGTCATTGGACCTTCCAACAGGAAAAGAATCTCAAGCATACCCCAAATTGCACCAGGCTTGATTGCAGAAGAAGTCCTGGAAGATTCTACAGTGGCCATCACAGTCACCTGACTTGAAGCCTGTAGAAAATCTCTGGTGTAATTTGAAGAAGGTGGTTGCAGCACACAAACCCAAGAATATTAGTGATCTGGAGGCCATTGCTTATGAGGAATGGGCTAAGGCCTGGTTCACACCTGGACGTTTTACAGCGTGTAGGAACGCGCTGAAAAACGCCCTACCCCCAAAGAAGTACAGGAGCTTCTTGGGGTGTATTTGCCACGCGCATCCATTAGGATACAGCCGATAGCCCTTTACACGCTGCTCGGCTTCCGGCTAATCAGGAAGTCAGGTGGAGAGTCATTACACGCCTCCTGGCTTCCTCAATGGGACTTCCAGTATCGGCGAGTACCAGAAAAAAACCTGGTATTGGTGCATCCCTAATGGTAACGCATGGCATTATGTGCAAAGCGGTTCCATGCATTTGTAATCTCTCCCCCCAGTGCACACACAGAGTAGTTGCCAATGCATCAGTGCTTCAGCACCCCACAACACATGGTGTGCTGCAAAGCTGCAGGTGTTTTTTTTTATGCGTCAAGATGCACTTACAGCCCATCCAATATAAAATCCAGAAAGGTAATCTAAACCCATTAAGAAAAACACAATAAATTGCAGCTTCCTAGTGTAGATGTGGTGGCTGAGGTAGTTTTCTTTTTTAGGCTTTTTTTCCCTTTATTTTTACCTGGTGATCCTGCAAATAACGCATGTCCAGTCCCTATATATCTACACTCTTGTCTGTATCTATGGAGGGAGTTGTGGTTGTAACAAAGGCTGTACTTCAAATATGTCTGCCTTTTGTTCGTCTCCATTACATGGTAGTTGATGACCTGAGCAGTTTTGCTGTCTTTTCAGTGCACAGGAAGCAACAAGAACATGGCATTTCAGGCAAGAACAAAAAGTATTTTCTGTACTTGCTGAAAATATTCTTAGCCTAAAAAAGAGAAACACATGCAGCCACCGCATCTAAGAACTGGTAGGCTCCAATAGATTACATATTCGTGTTTGTAAATAAACTTAAAAGTCTATCTCTAGGCAAACTAAAAACTACCCTAGCAGTGGGGCGACCTCTGTCCTGCAAGTGTCAGATACTGGATTATGTGGAGGGGTATAGTGAAGAGGAGTTTACTTATATGATCCTCACTCCTCAAGCAGTGGGCACTCTTTTCTCTCTCCTGGCTCTGGCTTGTGCACTGTCCCTCAGCGTCCACATGTAAAGCGCAGGGCTATGGGCCCTGCATTGTTTGTGATGACATTAACGGGTCTCTGACCACCAGAGCCCAGGGGGAAGAGGCCACAGGCACCAGTCCCAGAGCCTGTGGGAGTGAGGATCAGGTAGAGGGCCCTTTCCCACCATAAGCTGTGCTTATGTCACCAGTTACAACCAAGTTCAATTGGTGCAGCGCGGTGCCATGCAGTTGTACTGCATCACACCACACTGCACTGAAAAAAAAATCATGCTGTACTTTTTCAGTGCTCACCACTGCAATGCGTAAAATTAATGTTAAGTAGCCCCCCCCCGCCCTTTTGTGTGGCTATATGGTAACTGTCTCCAATCTCCAAACTAGGGATGCACCGATACTGTTTTTTCGGTATCGAGTGAGAGTACCGATACCGGTGCTTCCACTGGCATGGACTGCCAGAGAATCCGGCTCCATGTTGTCTGGCCGGCTTGATTGTGCTTGGCTGGGAAACCGGCTTCCAAGCCAATTAGCATGGAGCCGGCTTTCCGGCCAATCAGGAAGCCGGGAGGCGGGTCATTATTCGCCGCCCAGCTTCCTGATCGCACTGGAAGCTGGCTCCATGTTCCCCTTCTTCTGACCGGAAGTTCCAGTATCGGGGAAAGTATTGGAGCATTTGGGCGAGTACGATTACTCGTCCCAAATACTGGGTATAGGCACCAATACAAATATACTAATATTAATACTAATACCGGTGCATCCCTACTTCAAACCATATCATTATTGAGCTGGCTTTGTAAATCATGATGGAATAGAAAAGGGCCTTCACCAAACTGTCTTCATGTGGTTTGAAGTGCACAATTGTCTAAAATGTCTTTGTATGCTGTAGCAATAAAGTGATATTAAAGTCAAAAGGTTTTTAATCTATTTCAAATGCTGATGAAATCACTTACAATTGATGATGCTTCTTGTGCACACTGACACCAATGACGTTTATTTGGGTGGGGATTCCAATTGTGCACACTGACACCAATGACGTTTATTTGGGTGGGGATTCCAATTGTGCACACTGACACCAATGACGTTTATTTGGGTCCTATGAAGTCCCATACTTCCCTATGGGGATGGTTCCCACCTGGGCGTATTTTAGCCCGTGGAAACGCGCTGAAAAACGCCCTACGCTCCCACAAACAAGTACAGGAGCTTTTTTGGGGCATTTTAGAGAAAAATAAGGAGAAAAAAATCATACCGCCAGTGAAACGCGCGTTTGACTGAACAGAAAAACGTGCTAAAAAACGAGCAGAAAAAATACGCCCAGGTGTGAACCCAGCCTTACACACTGGCTCAATAAAATACCTTGGCTGGAGTTCAGCTTTAATAGAGATTATTTTCAAGTAGCAAACTTCTCCTATGACTTAGGAGCATTACATTTTTTTTTAAATGTCTAAGTTTCTGTTTTCTACCTAATTGAAGTTGTTTATTGGGCTTAGATGGAAATCTTACTATTCCCAAGATGCTGTAAGCATTTTCTTCCCAAGTTGCTGTAACATGCCAAGAAAATATATTCCCTGTGTAAGAAACCCTCTGTGACATGTATTCATGAGTGTAAAAAGGTATAAAGTCAAATAAAAGCTATCACCTACTAATACACAAAAATATAAAACTTCAGACAAATACAAATTATGATTTCCAACAACAGCACCTTAAAATCAACTGGTCATTAACATAACACTAGAGCCGTACTATAATATGAATCACAAAAGAAAAAAAAATACCGCTTATCTGCATTCTTTTTAGTAGAGATTGTATGCCTATGTGCCTAGCCTGCAGACAAGTGGACAGCACTAGAGAAAGCCTAGGACAGGGGTAGGCAACCTTGGCACTCCAGTTGTTGTGGAACAAGATGTCCCATGAAATGTCATGCCGTCTGTGAGGAAGCTGAAGCTTGGATGTCATTGGACCTTCCAACAGGAAAAGAATCTCAAGCATACCCCAAATTGCACCAGGCTTGATTGCAGAAGAAGTCCTGGAAGATTCTACAGTGGCCATCACAGTCACCTGACTTGAAGCCTGTAGAAAATCTCTGGTGTAATTTGAAGAAGGTGGTTGCAGCACACAAACCCAAGAATATTAGTGATCTGGAGGCCATTGCTTATGAGGAATGGGCTAAGGCCTGGTTCACACCTGGACGTTTTACAGCGTGTAGGAACGCGCTGAAAAACGCCCTACCCCCAAAGAAGTACAGGAGCTTCTTGGGGTGTATTTGCCACGCGCATCCATTAGGATACAGCCGATAGCCCTTTACACGCTGCTCGGCTTCCGGCTAATCAGGAAGTCAGGTGGAGAGTCATTACACGCCTCCTGGCTTCCTCAATGGGACTTCCAGTATCGGCGAGTACCAGAAAAAAACCTGGTATTGGTGCATCCCTAATGGTAACGCATGGCATTATGTGCAAAGCGGTTCCATGCATTTGTAATCTCTCCCCCCAGTGCACACACAGAGTAGTTGCCAATGCATCAGTGCTTCAGCACCCCACAACACATGGTGTGCTGCAAAGCTGCAGGTGTTTTTTTTTATGCGTCAAGATGCACTTACAGCCCATCCAATATAAAATCCAGAAAGGTAATCTAAACCCATTAAGAAAAACACAATAAATTGCAGCTTCCTAGTGTAGATGTGGTGGCTGAGGTAGTTTTCTTTTTTAGGCTTTTTTTCCCTTTATTTTTACCTGGTGATCCTGCAAATAACGCATGTCCAGTCCCTATATATCTACACTCTTGTCTGTATCTATGGAGGGAGTTGTGGTTGTAACAAAGGCTGTACTTCAAATATGTCTGCCTTTTGTTCGTCTCCATTACATGGTAGTTGATGACCTGAGCAGTTTTGCTGTCTTTTCAGTGCACAGGAAGCAACAAGAACATGGCATTTCAGGCAAGAACAAAAAGTATTTTCTGTACTTGCTGAAAATATTCTTAGCCTAAAAAAGAGAAACACATGCAGCCACCGCATCTAAGAACTGGTAGGCTCCAATAGATTACATATTCGTGTTTGTAAATAAACTTAAAAGTCTATCTCTAGGCAAACTAAAAACTACCCTAGCAGTGGGGCGACCTCTGTCCTGCAAGTGTCAGATACTGGATTATGTGGAGGGGTATAGTGAAGAGGAGTTTACTTATATGATCCTCACTCCTCAAGCAGTGGGCACTCTTTTCTCTCTCCTGGCTCTGGCTTGTGCACTGTCCCTCAGCGTCCACATGTAAAGCGCAGGGCTATGGGCCCTGCATTGTTTGTGATGACATTAACGGGTCTCTGACCACCAGAGCCCAGGGGGAAGAGGCCACAGGCACCAGTCCCAGAGCCTGTGGGAGTGAGGATCAGGTAGAGGGCCCTTTCCCACCATAAGCTGTGCTTATGTCACCAGTTACAACCAAGTTCAATTGGTGCAGCGCGGTGCCATGCAGTTGTACTGCATCACACCACACTGCACTGAAAAAAAAATCATGCTGTACTTTTTCAGTGCTCACCACTGCAATGCGTTGGTGTGAATTATACATATTGCGACAAGGTATATTGACTTGTCTGTGTGTTGGGGCTGTGCTAGAAAAAAGTGTTAGCCCCAATGGGGTGAATGGGCCCTAGAAGTGCTCTGCACCATGCCCCCTTAGACATAAACAAGCAGTTAACCCTTACAGTGCGGGGGTAGCCCCATTGCAATGTTTTTTTTTTAACCTGGACATGGGCTTTAACACAGCATGTCTCAATGCACAAAAACGTACAAATTTGAAGGGCTCCTAAAGGGAATCTTGCATTAAAGGAGACGTATTGCGTCGAACAGTGTGCTGCCTGCCGGGGGCGCGTGTTCGACACATTGCGGAACGAATTGACAGATTACTGGATGGGGTTGGGCACGACCCCGTTGTCATGGTGCACATTGGCACCAATTACAAAATAGGAGGAAACTGGAGTGTCCTAAAACAAGACTTCAGAGACCTAGGTGCTAGGATGAAGGAAAGGACCTCCACAGTAGTTTTCTCAGAGATACTGCCGGTGCCACGAGCCTCTCCGGACAGACAGCGCGAGTTGAGGGAGCTTAACAAGTGGCTCCGGAGCTGGTGAATGTAACTATGTATTGGGAGAGTAAAACATACTCTTCCCAAAAACTTTGAGCTGACCTGCAACACTGCAACTGTCACTCGTCTGCTCTATAGATCGAGAACTAAGCAATCACAAACTGCTCATGGTCTTCTCCCTGCAGAAGCAGTGCCTGTCAGTCGCCAATCTCCACAGGGATGCCCCCCTCCCCTCTCTGTTCCTCCATTGGAGGGACAGAGAGGGGAGGGGGCGGGCACAGCTGTCTCTGGCTATAGAGAGGCAGAGTCAACTGTCAATCGGGCAGCGGGGTGGATCCCGACAATATTGACAGGATCTTGTCCCGTAAATGTACTTCTGTGACACAAAAAAGAACTAAAGCCCCCAAAAAGTTTGGCTTTTGTTCTCTTTTAAGCTAAATACACCTTTGTAAGAAGCTCTAATGGAAGCAACCACTGTCTGAAATCCCATATCTGACTTCCGCTGCCCCCTGAACTACAATGCAGTATAGAAATAGCAGATTCTTCCAGAGCCTTTGCACACAGGATTTTTTTTATTCTTTAAGACAGACTCCCTTTAAGTCCCCAATAATGCAGTTCGTAGATGAAAGTATGCAGAACCCTACCAGGCCACACTGCTATGGGAGTCATTGTCGAGGTGACACAGAAGTTCCAAGGTTTGGGTGTTGTTTGATGAATCATCGGGGACTTCCTGGTTCCCTGCCTGTAGTTCCTTCGGTATCCTCCACACAGCCCCACAAGACGTGACTTTGCTGTCTGAAGCTGAACAACAGAGGGGAAGAGAGAGAGAAAAGGCACAGATCAGTACATGTAGAACACATTTGGAATGACTGTGCTCCGGCGTTCGCACAAAACACAGGAGCTATGCACAGCTGTTGCCTGAAATATTTAAGGCCTTATATTTTAATAAGCAGCAGAATGCAGTGCGGAGATAGAGGGAAAAGCCTGAAGTCGCCAATCAGTTCTGTGCAGAACTCGTAATTTGCATATGTTTAACCCAGTTTCACCGTGTTCTGAAGCCAGTCTTCATGTCTTGATGAAATTTTAATTCTTTTGGGGGTGGGGAGGAAACACACACACACACACACAGAATCCCCTACCACCATTCCTATTTTTGTTATGCAAATGAAGGAGCAAGCAAAATTGGCTCTTGTCAAGCAAATGGTTTGTATAGCAGAGTTATAACTCAATTACGGCCTCTACCTGGAGCGGTTTTAAAACCAATTCAGTTTTTTTGTGTGTTTTTTTTAAGGTGTTTATGAAAATGCAGCCAGTGCAAATATAACAAACACATCAGAAGAAATGCTTTTATTCCATCTCAGAAATATGCATAAAATAACAAAAGCAAAATAAACACATGATAAAAATAAGGTAAATATCCTCATCAAATCTGTAAAGAATGAAGACACATTAGATCTTATTTGGAAAGAAAGCCCGGCTTAAAAGGATATTGACATTTTGGGTTGAGCGGTGCCAGGGGTTTTATGCTGTTCGGGTTGGGAATTCTCCCACACTCTGCTTGCTGGTATAGCTGTGACATAGAGGACTGCTTTCCAGCTATACGGTCATCACATATTCCTATGCAGAAAACAGTAGATGGCGCCTCTGATGACTAGTGGGTAGTTTAAAAAGCTAAGCTGTCAGCGAATTATAGCAGAGCTCCGGGCCAAAATGTTCTTAAAGTGATATTAAAGGCTATCCCCCACAATGCTAGTGTCAGGACTTACCTTAAATGATGTCTCTTTATTCAATAATTTTCTTCCTTACTGTCCTTTTCAGCTGTCCGTACAGTGCTGGTGCCGGTATCTGATCCAGCGCTGACTCTTCTGTCCTCCTCTTCTCTGATGTCCCACGCAATCTGTGCGGGTGCACGCTGCTCCATAGACTTACCTTGTGTCTCTCCTCATCTCCCGGCTGAAGATCTGAACTGTGCATGCGCCCGCCCCAAGATCCTTTGCGGCTGCCTGAGACTCTTTAGATGTTTGGATGGGAGCGCGCGGCGAAGACACAGGTAAGTTTAACCAAGGCGCGCGCGAGCAGAATTTTTTTTTTACTACGGGCGGACGGCAAGAGGTTAAACCTGTTACAAAAGGTTGTTTGGGTTTTTTTGCATTTATCTACTGCTTGCTAGCTTCGCTGTAGCCGTCTAAGGATCCTGTGAGTCATCTCATTCTATACACCGTGTATAGGACATGAGGACGCTGAGGGACATGCCATCGTTGCAGCGGAGAAGTTAACAGGCTTCAGGGACCGCTCACACCAGTTGCAGTGCGTTCCGGCCCGATTCTGGCCAGAATGCACTGCCTCGCATTGCGGCCGGCTCACTTTTTAGTGGGGCAGGAGGGGGGCGCATCGACTGCAATGCGAGGCAGTGCGTTCCGGCCAGAACGCACTGCATATGGTGTGAACGAGGCCTCAGGGACCGGAGTAGCAGCCAGCTGAGAGGAGAGGAGTATAATTTGTTTGTTTTTTTTAGACAAAAATTAACACTTCACCCTTGGAGAGAGTGTGTGTGTGTGTGTGTGTGTGTGTGTGTGTGTTTCTTAACCCACTGCAATAATTCTGCCACATCATCAAGTTTCAGAACAGCTCCAAGTTTCTCAGCTCTGCTTCCCTGAACTTCCTGTTGAATACAAGATTACAACACAGGCCCTAACAGGGCTTCAGTTTCTATTCTCATCATAAGAACTTATCTGTTTTTCCTTTTGCAGAGGCATTAAGACCCAATACATTGTTTTAACCCCTTTATGACAGCATTCAGCATGTATGCAATGGAACTGTGGGTGGGCCTTAAAGCGGAACCCCAGGTCCTGTCTGGTTGCTAGACTGGTCCCTGCCGCCTTTCCAGCGGTCTATGGACCCTTGATGTCATCACATCTAATACAGGTCTATTAGACATGAAAATGCAGAGGGACATACTGCAGCCGGAGGGGGGGGTGGGGGGATGGCGAGGTCAGCAGTCAATGCCGCAGGACAGAGGATCAGGTGACTAGTTCTTCCTTATGTCTTGCAGTACAGGGATACTGCCACTGCAAGGGTTAATTTATCACAATCCTTGAGTTCTTCTTTAACACCAAGCTGCTGAATATATGCGTCCCTGTGTTGTTGTGGGGTGCGATCAATCGGCATCCCAGAACTATGACCAAGCAGTCACTGACAGCTCACGGTCAACTACTGATGACTGGGAGAAGTTAGGAAGGGCTCCTGATTGCATCATGGCTGGCAATGACAGTGAATGAATGAATGGGAGCCCCTCCTACTGGCCTCCGGCTTCATGGCCCACTTAAAACACCAGCTCCTACCGTCAGCAAGGGGTTAATCTAGAAGAGGCTTGTTGGGGTTTTGTTTGCGCACTGGGGTTATGTTCCATGATAAGTTTAAATGGAAAATGGAAGTTGGTGCAGTTCTTCCATTTAAAGTAAAAATGAGAACAGTATAAAATCGGAGACGGATGTTGCTGGCATACGATCTAGATGAAGTAGCTGGAAATTCTGCAAAATGTCCGCTATACATTAAGCGTTTGTCGTGACAGAAAGGATTGGAGAGTTTTGCGTGGAATATTTTGCATGAAGAATATGTAGGATAACTGGTCTGGATTCTGATTATAGCTGTGTGGGGACTCGTTAGCTGCCATTACATCTCACAGCTGTTCAATCATCCGCCTTTTGTTCCTTACAGCCTCTCATGCTGTGTAACCCTCTGACTGCCAGGCTCGGTGCCCATCAACACGTTTTACTGCGCTCCCCAGCTCTGGCTGGTGAAATGCGACAGCGAAGGAATTTTCCGTTATCCCTGCCTAACATTAGTCACACTCCATCAATGACACAGAGTTATGCTCCAATTTACACACCCAGTACATACTAAATGAAAGGAATCGTTTAAAAGGACACCTCCAGTCAGAATAATAATCGCCAGCAAATTTACATTATGTTGAGGTATGTGGATGAAAGTTTTAAAGCTGAACTCCGGGCACAGAAACCTTAATTTATATATATATTTCCCAATAGCCACAAAGGATATTAATCCACTTTGTATGTACCAAATGCCTTTGGAAACTCACTGTGCTGTACGTAGCCTGTGCAGAGAGCAGAGCTGTGGGAGGAGCACAGCAGGCCCACTCACCAAAGGCTACCTACAGAAACTACAGAAGGGGGCGAATACAAGACCAGTCACCCTGCACAAAGAGAGAGAGAGCAGAGCTGTGGGAGGAGCCAACAAGCCCCGCTCACTACTTGCTACCTGCAGAAACTACAGAAGGGGCGAATACAAGACCAGTCACCCTGCACAAAGAGAGAGCAGAGCTGTAGGAGGAGCCCAACAAGCCCCGCTCACTACTTGTTACCTGCAGAAACTACAGAAGGGGGCGAATACAAGACCAGTCACCCTGCACAAAGAGAGAGAGCAGAGCTGTGGGAGGAGCCCAGTAGTCCCCACCCACTACAGGCTACCTGCAGAAACTACAGAAGGGGGCAGATACAAGACCAGTCACCCTGCACAAAGAGAGAGAGAAAGCAGAGCTGTGGGAGGAGCCTAGCAGGCCCCACTCACTACAGGCTACCTGCAGAAACTACAGAAGGGGGCAGATACAAGACCAGTCACCCTGCACAAAGAGAGAGAGAGAGCAGAGCTGTGGGAGGAGCCCAGTAGGACCCACCCACTGCAGGCTACCTGCAGAAACTACAGAAGGGGGCGGATACAAGACCAGTCACCCTGCACAAAGAGAGAGAGAGAGCAGAGCTGTGAGAGGAGCCCAGCAGGCCCCACTCACTACAGGCTACCTGCAGAAACTACAGAAGGGGGCGGATACAAGACCAGTCACCCTGCACAAAGAGGCTCTAGAGCAGTGGTTCTCAACCTTTCTAGGGCCGGGACCCCTTGGTAACATTTGCCAAGTTGTGGTGACCCCCAAAGGTAAAATTTAGGGATGACGCGGCTGCTGCAGCGACATCTGGAGGTGTGGCAGAAGAACTGACACTGCTGCGCTAGGAGAGAGCTGAGGAGGACTCTCACCTTGCACAGCGACCCACAGGTTGAGAACCACTGCTATAGGCAAAGATAGGACCGGGCTCTGCAGCTGGAACTAGAAGAATTGGATTTAAAGTGTGTTATATAACGTATAAGTGGGCTATATAACGTATGAGGTACATACTCCGCAGTACTGTCACTGATAGGGATGGGCTCGGGTGAATTCGCAGCTCCACGTGCTGAGCCCGCCAGGAAGCTGACAGTGCCAATCACAGGCACTGAGACATTTCCCGATCTCTGCAGCTGTGGACCGGGAAAATGGAATGCATAGCTAGAGGTGTGTTTTACATATTTTTTTGCTTGAATACATACATATTGCACCCGCCCTCTGCTGCTGGGTGCAATCACTAGAAGGGGACATGATGGAGAACTTCAGGTCCCCCTCTGCTGATTGGCAGCATCAGAGGGCGGGTGCAATAGCTAGTTTGCTATTGGCCTTTTGAAAGTGAATAGCCAATAGGAATCTAGCTATGCATTTCTATGGTGGGGTTTTTTTTCTGACTTACGGCGGTCACCGATTTAAAAAAAAAAAAAAACAGAGCAGAGAAAGGTCCCGACCTTTCCGGGAGAAAGTGTCTCTCTCCCGGCGGCCAAGAGCCACTAGGCGACCCCTGGCAAATTGTCATTCGACCCCCGAGGGGGTCCCGACCCACAGGTTGAGAACTGCTCTAGAGAGTCAGAGCCAGCTGTCAATCAGGCACCAAGGTGGATCCCAATAATTTTATCAGGATCTTTCTCTGCTACAACACGCCTCTGCACTGTCAGCAAATAGTTGGCAGTACCTCTTATATGCTGAGCTAGGGTCAGAGATGTACATTAGTAAATGTACTCCTGTTACCCAAAAGAGAACTATAGCCAAAAAAAAAAAGGTTTGGTTATACTTCCCTTTTGAAAACATTTCTGGACACCACACTGCAGATTATTACCATTTCCTGTTCCGCAGATACCAAGATGGTATTTTTTTTTAAAACATTTCATTAATTTTCAATAAAACAGAATGACAAAGCATAAAAGGAAATCACATATTCATGTCACATGAATGCAAATAATTTAAAAAAAATGGTCTTTTAAATTGTATGGCTTCAAGATGGTATTACACTGATTTTCCATGTTTGGACATCTTTCTACCAGCATACATCCGTATGGTGGCTAAGCATATGCTTGCCATAACTAGCCAGGAGTATAATCCTCTGGTAGTTCCAACTGTCCTAGGGTTTTGTCTAGCCTCTTCTCCATTTCGTGAGTTTGAATGGATAGATTAGAGCGTACAGCTCTACCCCTGTATAATGATGTAATATGAAAGATTCCCATTTCATAAAAAAGTTTGTGGAGTACCGATCAGGGTCTAAAGTGGCTTCGAGTCTTTCTTTCCACATCAATGATGTCAGTGCCATCATAAAATGTTGGGATGACGGCGGTTGCATAGAAAGCCAATGATGCATAATTATGCGTTTGGCTAGCAACAGAGCCACATAGATCCATGCCTGTTTCATCCTACTGAGTGTGGGTAGAGGGTTCCAGTAACTAAAAAGAGCCAGGGTTCACGGATTAAAGGGAGTCCCAGTATATTGGACATGTAGGAAGTCCCAGAAAGTGACAATATGTGGACAGTCCCAAAGACAATGTCTGAGAGAAGCCCCCCCCAGGGTACATTTGGGGCAAGCTGTTAAGTATGGGCTCGGAGCTTTTATTTTATAAAATAAAAAAATCAAAGGCATAGTATGTTTTGTGGACTATCCTGAAGTGGGTCTCCAAGATGGTTTTAATACCTCCCTCAAGTTTGTGCAGGGCCGGTGCTAGGATTTTTGCCTAGACAGTCAAAGTTGCATTTTTGCGCCCTCTCCCAGACCCCCTGTAGCGCTGGGCCTGCTCCCTATCAGCATGTTTTTTTTTCTTCACTTACCTTCGGTGCGGGAGAGCAGCGGCGAGTCAGCGCTGGTCCAGTGGGAGGAGCTCCAGGTGGGGTCCTAATTTAGCTGGCTGGCGACTGCCAGAGGTGCCGTGCGTGTCGGGATCCTCTGGCAGTCGCTGGCCAGCTAAATTAGGACCCCACCTGGAGCTCCTCCCACCGGACCAGCGCTGAAAGTAGCACCAGGGCCTGAGTTTGTGCCAAGTGGGGAGGTTTGTTTGCTACAAATGCAAAACAAATGGCAAAAGCAATCATCGACTCATAACCAGCTTTAAAGCAAAGTGCACATTGGAGGGCTTTAAAGCTGGTTATGAGTTGATGAGTGTGTTTGCCATTTGTTTTGCTTGACTGATTTGGTGCAGTGACACACTTGGGGTATCAGCTGCCGCTGTGATGTGCGGGGCCCCTTGTGTGTCCCTGTGCCTTTAAGGAGGTTGGGCTGCCTCCTGGCGAACCTGCACCAAATCCTATCTTTTGCTACATGTGCTCCAAGATTGAGACTCTCATAGTTTAGAGTTAGGACCGCACTACACAGAGGGGCCTTGACGCGGCTGTGCGGCTTTCACATTTTCTGCAGAAGACGTGCATCTAAAACCTCTGTTTTTAACCTTAGCGGTGAGACAAGTTTTTTTTGCATGCTGGCTGGTTTAACTGTTTGCTAGAAATAACTGTCCTTCTCCAGGCATTGGGATCAGAGGAAAATCCCACCTCCAGCACTCCTGTATATGTATTCCCCAGTTACTGCAGTGATTAGGGGCTTACTATAGAAAACCTCAGGAGGACAGAGCTGAGGGTGTCTGAAAGGTCACTAGCAAACCTATGAATTGTTATCAAGAATGTCCTTTACTGTATAAGGAAAATTCACATATTAGTCTCAATTCACAAAGCTATCATACCAGGATAACAATACTTCTTTTCAAGAAAGTAACAGTTATTTTCAGCTAAGTCCAATATTATTATTAATCATATATATTTCAATCATATATATTTCCACTTGGTCTATACCATCAGAGTAGGTATTGAAAAAAAGGAAACTATATACAATCCTGTTTGTGCTCAATACAACATATTTAAAAGAAAAATGCCTGAGTGCGATATACATTTGTACCATCATGCTGTAAAAATTGAAGCTATATTAATAGACATATTTATATCTGCCAAGATCTGCCCAAATCTAAATAGGTTTCCCTGGCAAACCTGACAACAATGTGTTAATAACTTGTCATAACCATCCCTCCTGCAGGGAATCAGAGAGCTCTGTAAATGCTGGCATCCTCAGCATCTCTGTTGCAAAGTCTTCTCTGTCTGGTGCTGTTGTTTATAAGTGTGGTAAATGCACAGTGCCATCTAGTGCATGATTATGGAAATACATAAGGGCAGCAAGGTTTCATATTTCTGTATGATTCCAACGCTGCCATGGAGAGAGGAGGCAGAGAAGTCAGACATATAGGATGTTTTTTTGATGTTTTTTGTATTTCATTGACTGATAGAGCGGTGTGAGCAGCAAATATTGGGTGTCATCACACAGAAAAGGCCACTCTTTCTCTGAAATTGCAGTGTAATATTACCAGAACAGTTAAGGTATACATAATGCATGATCTGTGCATGCGTTTGTTAGAAATTAGCCCCCAGATAGTTTTTGTAGACTTCCTATGTATATAGGAAGTGGGG
>NW_017306728.1:369713-379610 GCF_000935625.1 Nanorana parkeri
ATGTATAGGGAGATGGGGGGGGGGGGGGAGTGAAGAGGGCATCATAATGTAAAATGGATAGTTTGTTGTAGAAAGCAGCCTAAAGAAGACCATGTCTGAGACTATTAAAGTTGACCTAAAGTCAGGTACTTATATGACATCACTATCACCATAGACATTCTGAAGCTGCTTCATAGTCAAAGAAACCTTTTTTATCTACTGGTCAGCATCTCTGTGGAATAGCTCTTCCAGTACTGAAAGCCCCCCTTTGGCTCACAGATATGTAAGAATCAATATACAAAATCTGATGGACATCAGCATCCCTGACCTTCTCCAGCTAGAGGTGTTCTAGTAAAGATCCCTCACAGTCACTGACCACCAATAATATGGCAACTTCTGGAGATGGTATAAAGGGTCACTACATCACAGATCAACTAAACAGGGCAGTTGGAGAAGGTGCATGTTATGCAGATACCTGTTGGCCATATAGCAACATGATTAACAAGGTCCTTGTTAACCAGCCTGACATTAGAATTATTATAGAGGATTTATATAGCGCTAACAGTTTGCGCAGCACTTTACAATACAAGGAAGACATTATAAGACAAGATGGTAAGCGGGGCCCTGCCCCTGAGGGCTCACAATCTAAAAGGGAGGGACAAGTGATGCATGAGGAGGTAGCTGTGTGGGGATGAATTGTTTGAGAATGTGATGGTTCAGTGGTTAGGTTGAGGTGGGATAGGCTTCCCTGAAGAGATGTGTCTTTATGGATTGCCTAAAGGCAGTCAAAGTGGGAGATAGACGGACAGGTTGGGGTAAAGAGTTCCATAGGATGGGAGAGACTCTAGAGAAGTCCCGGAGGCGAGTATGGGGGGAGTTGATGAGGGAGAAGGAAAGCAGGAGGTCTTGGAAGGGGGCGGTTAGGGTGATATTTTGAGACCAGGTTTCAGAGCAAACTACGGCTAACGCTGTGTGTGTGAATATCCCTTTTAAAGCACAGGAATATATTTTCCTTTCCATCAGGTGTACTAAAAAAAACAGACATCATAATTTATACATTCTGGCCTAATTGTTAATTCATTTGTTCAATCATGCATAGCGACACAACTCTTTAACAACCTTTACACCTTCATTTTCCTTCCCCGATCTGCTGCCATTAGGTGTACTTTCTCTAATAAACCAACACAAAGAACTCAGGAATTCTGCGAGCTTATTAGCAGTCCTTTGCTGCCTCCCCAGATAAGGAACAGACTCAATGAAAGATGCATGGCACGTGTAACGAGTAGATGTTTTCACCCCGGGATAGCTGGCTATTAGGGATGGATGTCTTAGTGCTTGAGACAAGGTCGTGAGCTGTAGCCGGTAATTTAGCACTGACCCGAGTGAGAAAATCCACCAAAATCCACCATAGTGCCGCTAATACATGTGCATTTATTCTGACACACAAGGTAGCGATCAATGCCACTAACATAAAATGAAAAAAAGCATCAAAAACTGATTACTATAAAGAACACATTTCAATTAAAAGGCCGGGTCACTGAATGTAGAAGTACACATGAAGCTTGCATGAAGCTTCAACAGTACAGTTCCTTAGTGAAGGTGATAGAACGAAAGCCACTGCACTTACGAACATAAATGTAGGAAGATGAAGGCTACTATATATTTCTATAAAGCTGAACTCCATAGATAACTTATTATGCATACTTACATTGTTCCAGCTTCTTGGCCCAAAGTAATTATGTCATACCTGATAGGGCACTGGGGGTCCTGTTAAACACTGTAAAAGACGGAACTACCACAGTGCTGACAGCAAACTTCCGGGTCCTGAATGGCACTGTGCTGAGCCGGGTCCTCTCTGCTATAAAAACACAGGGGATTGCTGGTTTGGCACAGTGGCCATTCAGAGCAGGGGAGAATTTTTGATTTCACTTGCTGCTTTCTTGTTCCAGGTAGTGACTCAGTGTTGTAAAGAGCTTTGAAGTCAAGAATCACAGCATCTATTTTTCTATCATGACAGGTTTACTTTCATTTAACATAGAAAGTCTTTAGGAGGTGAGGCTAAATAAGGACCACAGTGTGAAAATAAAAGCTACGCTCCAGTCACACATAAAAATTGTACATTTAGGGCCTAAATTGTACATTTAGAATCACACTATGGGGTTCATTTATAAATGTTCCGCCCATGCCAATCGCACGGCACTAGCACCCCTAGATGGCGCAGGCGAGTATAAGAAAGTCCTAACGTTTATAAATGAACCACTATGTATTGGGTTAATGCACAGTAGACTTCTACCTACTGAGTGGCTCTAATTGATCTTGTTGCAGTTGGGTGAGCTGCTAGTTAAAGAATGTTTAAACCAAATCACAAACAAATACCCATATAGCCTTCAAATGTTAATGTGATTTCAATTGTTTTGTTTTTTTTAATCTTTATTAAAATCGGCAATTTCTTTTTTTAACTACTACCCGGTAATCCTGCCATTGAGGTCTTAGGTACTTTCTGTAATGGAGAACAACTGTTGGACAGTTGTGCTTCTTCAGTGTCACCTTGTCACAAGTGCCTCTAACTAGAGCTGCAGCTAACGATTATTTTCAAAATCGATTCGTTCGCTGATTATTAAGTTCGATTAATTGGTTAATCGGTTAAAAAAAAAAGGCCCCAGTGGTGGACTACTAGTTTGTATTGAGATTGTAGGCCATCACAGGAGCAAGCTTGGGGCGGTGGAAGTAAAAAAAAAAAAAAAAGTATGGTGTGCAATATAGTGAAATGAAAAGTGTAAAATTATACAGCAATCAATGCAGAATGGCATCGGCAATAGAGGACTACAAATCCCAGCAATAGTACATTATACAGCACACTGCAGAATACCGCCAGCTATAGAGGAATACAACAAATCCCAGTAATAGTACATTATATAGCGACGCAATGCACGCAGAATACCACCAGTTATAGAGGAATACAACAAATCCCAGTAATAGTACATTATATAGCGACGCAATGCACGCAGAATACCACCAGTTATAGAGGAATACATCAAATCCCAGTAATAGTACATTATATAGCGACGCAATGTACGCAGAATACCTCCAGCAATAGAGGAATACAACAAATCCCAGTAATAGTACATTATAGCTGGTGGTATTCTGCATTGTGCTGTATAATGCATTTGCTAAGATTTGTTGTATTCCTCTATAGCTGGTGGTAGATTATTACGCTATATAATTATACAGCGTAATGCAGAATATACCACCAGCTATAGAGGAATACAAACAAATCCTGGCAATACATTAAACATACAATGTATTGCTGGAATTTGTATTCCTCTCTAGCTGATGGTACATATACAGCGCAATGTACCATCAGCTATAGAGAATACAACAGTTCCCATGTGTCGTCTGTCGTGCGGCTTGCGCGGCATGCGTCTAGGCTCGTGTGTGGAGTCGTGAGCAGGGTAACTAATCGATAGCCGACTAATTGTTGACAACGGTTTCCATCGTCGATTTTAATCGACTACATCGATTAGTTGTTGCAGGTCTACCTCTGACACAAACTACCAGTGGCCATATTGTGCAGACATGCAACTAAATATCATCCAGTTAGGGTTTAGATGTACTTTAAATCTAGGATCTGGCAGTATGATCTTCTTCTAAAAGGTCCCTTTAATATGTGCTTGCAAAAACTGACAGCATTGCATATAGTGGCATTGCTTCCTAAACAGGATTAGTTTACTAATTGATTTTTCCTGTGGGGTTGCTATACATGAAGACCCGAGAGATGCTCTACCACTTTTCCACTTTATATATACACATTAAAAATGTACTTAAAACAGGCCTCAAGTTAAATATCAGCTTTGTTAAAAAAAAAAAAAAAAAAACGCCCAAAAAAACAAAAACAGGGGGGGAAGAGTGGGGGAAGGGTACATCACAGAGTACAACTAACAGCTTGCGTAGACCAGGACCACTTAGACAGCTGTCTGTAGGACCTTCCGGCCAACATGAACGTATGAACAGAAGACCAGGTGGCAGATTTTCTAATCTGCAAGGCAGACATATGATGACAACAGACAAAGAAGCACTTACAGAACTTGAAGAACTAGAAAAGGACAGTAGCAAAAAACTGAAGATCTCCTGTTGTGGAAGGAGTTATATAGGGTCCTACAGGTCTGGCCAGTGTCCAGTCACCTGACAATACTGCAACATTACCCAGTTGTCTTTAATTCTGCCTGTGTCCTGTACTGTATGATCAAGAATAATCATTTAAGTAAAAAATTGCAGAAATGGAGCAAACTTACCTACTTGGGCTGTAGATATATTTGCAGGGCTTGAAAAATCCACTCGTCCGTGACGAGAGGACGTTGGAGCCCGGCGAGCAGCTTTACATTCAAGCGATCGGGCGTCTCTAGAGACGCTTGATCGCTTGTATTAGCAGCTGTCACTGCCGTTGCCAGTCCCGAGATCCGTTGCGCCCGATATGGTCGGGACCGGCACGGCTCTGTGACAGGAGTTGGAAGAGAGTTCAGTACACGATCTCCCTTTGATCTTCTCTCAGTCCCCAAATGCAGGAAGTGATGTATATTACATCACTTCCTGCATTCAGTGTCACTTTCCAGCTACAGAAGCTGATGAAGCAGATCTCTGCTTCATCAGCTTCTCTGGAGGTCCCTAGGTGACATTAGGGGTCTTGGAGACCCCTGATGTCTTCATAAAGAGGACCTGTCATGTAAATTGGCTATCACATAGGGGACTTCTTAGCCCCCCATGTGATAGCAAAAAAGTTGTGTGTAAAAAAAAAAAAAGTAATACAAAAATTAAAGAATCATTAAAAAAAAGAAAGCATTAAAAAAGAAAAAAACTCCTCCGCCCCCAACATACACATGCAGTTTTGCGTCGGGTGCGCCTACGTGTGAAAACAACGATTGCGCCTATTGTGTCGCACATGTTACATATAACCACGAACATTGGAGTGTGAGCAATAATTTTAGGGCCATTAATTACTGAGAACACTAAACTGATGAGCGGTAAAAGCGTTTTAAGCGTCGCCTATGGCAAATGTTCAGTGTGGTAGTTTTTTGCGATTTTGCGGGCGCACACAATTTTAAGGCTTGACATGTTTGGTGTCTATTGACTTGACGTGACCCCGTTTTTTATGTTTTACCAAAAATATGGGTAAGAATAGATGTTTTATAACATAACTTAGGGAAACTTTGTTAACTTTGTTTTTTTAATTTACTGTACTTTTTTAATTATATAGTAAAAAAATAACCCGTCCCCGCCCCCCCGTGGTGATTATATACCACCAACAGAAAGCTCTATCTGTCCCCAAAAAATGTTAACATAAATTGCAAGGCTATAATCCGGTTATGCTGACTGGTGAAATTTTTGACTGACTGGTGAGACACCCTAACATTTTTCAAGCCCTTTAGCACCCAATCCTTAAGCTGGCCATACAATGAGTGATTTTTGGACACTTCATCAAGAAGTTTGCTTCTGTGGGTAATCCTCTCAGCAGCCTCCTGCACGACATCTGCAAATCAAAGGAGGCGGGTGGAAAGTTCTTATGCTGGCCATGCACCTGTAGAATTTTGTTTTAAAATATTTTTTTCAGGACGTTTGTTTAATTTTTTTAAATAGTAAATGGGGTCAAATCAATGATCAATCATGGTTTTTAACCATAGTGATGAAAAAAATTGCGGCAGAAGGATGGACATTTTTTCTTGCACTAACTGAATTCCAACAGTGAATGTGGTTTTCGTTTGGGAAACTCCATTTATTACAAAAATGAATTCTAAAATCAAACAACATTTGTGAAGTCTGACATTATCGAATATTCTGACCAGATTTTTCATAAAAAAGTGAATTTGATCACTTTATAGATCACTGGTTCGGCTTCATCATGAGTATGCGGTCCAGTTTTGGTCACCAGTCCACAGAAGGGATGTCCTTGAGCTGGAGAGAGTCCAGAGAAGGGCAACTAAACTAATTAAGGGGTTGGAGGATCAAAGCTATGAGACAAGATAGCTACATTTAAACTTGTTCACCCTGAAAGTGAGGAGATTAAGAGGGGACATGATTTTGTTGTACAAAATGTTCAGTGGTGATGGCAACATCAGCCCTAAACATTTTACTGTAAACTCCCTAACAAGGACTAGAGGCCACCACCTAAAATTGGTGGAGAAAAGATTTATCCACAAAGGGCGTGGGGGATTATTTTCAGTTAGAGCGGTTACATTTTGAAGCTCTCTGTCACAAGCAGTGGTATCTGCAAAGAATATGGAATCATTCAAAAGTCAATTAGATACCTTCCTCAGAGACCATAACATACAGGGGTACAGGTACTCTTAAATACTAGACCACACAGGGATTCTTATGCATACGCACGCACAACTCACACACAGACACACAAAAGTTGAACTTGATGGACCTGTTTTTTAACCTCAACTACTATGTAACTATGTGACTGTGTAACTATGATAACCAACCAGTGTATGGGCAGCTGTAGTGGAAGAGTGACTGTAACAATCAGCTGCAGTCACCGGTCGGGTATTCTGACAGTGGTAGCCACTGGCTATCAGAATACATTGTCAAATCAGAAGATTCCTCCATTCACGCTTAGAAGAGAACTAGGGGGTAAGTGTTTTTCCCCATAGTTCTCTTAAGGGTCACGGGAGGACATATACTAGTGTCCTCCCGTGAACAAAAGCTCAGTATATCGCAAACTACAGCTCGCGGTATACCGAGACCGCCACAGCCGGGATGGATCCTGACAATGCTGTCGAGATCCACCCAGCTGCGTGAGTGACAGCTGGCTCTGCCTATCTAGAGGCAGAGCCAGCTGTGCCCACCCCCTGCCTTGTCCATTCCTCCAGCCATCGCTGGAGGATCGGAGCAGGGAGGGGGGAATCCCTGCAGGCAGCCGTGACTGTCAGGAAAGTGAGCGAGCGACGGTATGTGTTCGCTCACTTCACGATCTTTTGAGCCAACGTGTGACAGTTTCATTGTCGCACGTCGGCTCGAACTTTTCACTCACCTCATAGTTCTCCTTTAAGCTGACCAGCGGGCTGAACAAAAAAAAAAAAGTAGCAGATTCCTCCATTTATGCTAAAGAGCGTGGATGGACACATCTCCTGCTGGGCTATTGTATTCTTACAGCCGTGAGTGTGCCATTGTCAGTATTCCTGAACCGTGACGCCAAATTTTCCAACCTACTCGTTTCATTTTCTGATCAAAGGGTGAAACAGGGCCACCCACTAACAAATTTTGCCCAGTTCATCTAGAAACAGACGGAAACTGCACAATGTATTGACAGCTTTAGTGCAGATGGTGGAATCTGTTAGATTTTTTTTTTTTTATTCAGCCTGCAGATCGAAACAAAAAAAATCTGAGCTTTAGTCATGTTGTGGTTGCCATCCCATAGAGCGTGGCCTCAGGCTCTGTTTTCAGTATCTGCAAAGGGAGAAGTAAAAGCCAAATAAAGGAACGGGGACATGAGGATTGTGGGAAATCCAGCTGCAGTCAGTTGCTATGGTGCAGAGGAGAAAAATTAGAATTTTGAATATAATGTAGGACTGCAGAATTAGATGAAAAGGTGATTTTTAATACAAAATTGCAAAATTGGGGATTGCATTTGTTATTTCAGTTTTTAATGAAACGGGCTCTTTACTTTGACTGAAGGTATGTGTAATTCTGTCTGGCTCTGGCTGTGTATCAGAAGATTAGCTGAACATACAAAAAGATTAAAGAATTGTGACTCCGTGGGTCACACAGAGGATGCTAAAATGTATTTGAAGAGACTATTTCCTTTATGACCACGCAACAACCAACCCCCCCCCACCAACCCCATGTGTAACCTTGAAATTCAACTTGCATAGCATCCTACATCCCAACGCCTGCAGACATTCATGGCGGAGCTGCGAGGAGCAGAACTGACTCTTTGATCTGCTAAGGCAGTGCTTGGCCAGCTGGTTGCAGTTAATCTGTTGCCCAGGGAACGACAAGTGAAGTGTATACTTCCTGATACAGCACAGGAGGCACTTCTGCGCCATCGCCACACGCCATCTCACTGCGAGAAGCTGAAGTGCTGGAGCTGCTATAGCTGCAGCACAGCTGGTGCCCATTAATGCTCCCTGTGTGACTGGAACAGGCAGCCAGCTTTAAAAAGCTCATTCTTTTCCATTGACAAACCAAGGGGCTTATTATTCCACCCCCAACCCCCCTTTCCTGTAACGAGCAGCCAACCCCACGCCTGGCAGATTGAAATAGCAAAAACGCAAAAGGATTTCATGATTGCCTGATTTTTTTTTTTTCTCATCAGCAAAACACAACAATCACCAAAATGAGATGGGTAGAATTTATAGCCGAGGAAATTTTGTAACTGGGATTTAATGTGGATTATGTGTGGTGCAGGGGGGCCATTATTTACACACTGCTGCTAATACAAATGTCATCATCGGGCCCCTTCTGACAATGAGGCTCATACCTCCAGTCTGCGTGTGCATAGGAATTAAAGAACATTGACATGGAGAGATCAATCTCCTACTGGTCTCCTTTGCCAGCAAATGACATGGAAGGGATTGTAAGCTCTCACCAGCGGGTCCCCCCTAGCCCTCTCTTATTGCATTGTATTGTAACTATACTGTCCACCCTTATTTTGTTTACGCACTGAGCAAACTGTTGTTGGCGCTATATAAATCCTATATAATAATAACAATAACATAATAAGTCATGATTGGGCTTATGCCAAACTCTGAATATATTTATTAAAGCCGAGAAGTCTTTCTCATTAAAGATTTATATAATGTAGCTTTACTTATCTGTCTGAGCCTGACCCTTCAGTTTAGAGTATCAGGTGTAAAGGTTCACCTGAAGTCTTAGGCCTTGTTCACACCAAGCGCGTTCCAGGAGCAGAGCAGTTACAGACCGGAGCAAAACTGCGTCCAATGTATTCCAATGGTATTTTTAGCTCCAGTTCACATCGCAGCGTTCCGTTTACCTGCTCTGGAACGCATGCAAACGCATCAAAAACGCATGCAAACACCCTGGAATGCACTGAAAGACGATTTTTTAACCAAAAACGGCCCAGAACGCATCAAAAATGCGGCAACAAACGCGATAAAAACACGGCACAACCCACTGCACTGCGTGTGCAGAAACTCATGCAGATCTGCTCTGCATTTGGTGTGAACAAGACCTTAGAGTTGCTGCCTAAGGCTGGCCATACACAATAGGGTAGATTTATAGAACATTTGCAGAGCTATTCGTTGTGCAATAATCTAACTTTTACATTAGCACCAAAGTTTGGACACTAGATGGTGCGAATGAGTATAGGAATTCCCTTTGCTCCTCAGCTCCATCTAGTGGCCATAATGTGGCCAAATGCGAAAGTCAGATTTTCGCACAATGAAAGGCTCTGTAAGTGGGACAGGACTGAACGAGAAAAAGCTTGATTGGATAGAGTTGACCTTTATCTCCTGAATTCTGCAGATAATGGCTTAATGCAACAACAGGGGGTGGAGCAGTGAAACCCTGGGCTCACAGGACGTTAGTGAGATCATTCAACCTGGAAGAGCTTGGCATTGGATTGGCCAGTGGTCAAGTCTGTGCTGGTCAGCGCCAAAGATATGTTGAGTAGTACAGGTCTAGCTGCTTTTAATTTTATAGTGCTTTTTTTCCACACAAGCCGTACTTAATTAAATACATTTTGTGTGTGTGTGTGTCTTATCCTCCTCAGTATGCCGCAGCTACCAGGCTCTACACCAGGGGTCTCAAAGTACCTGCCCGTGAACCGGTACCATGTGGCTCGCAGCGGGCTGACAAATCAGGCACGCGTTCACGGACCCCATACCTGGCTTGTGGGAACTGTGTGCGGTGCTGCCACTCTGTATTTTTTGGCTCCGACAGTCTTCACTGAGCGCCGGCCGA
>NW_017306728.1:379627-382838 GCF_000935625.1 Nanorana parkeri
GGGGGTTGAATGTATTATTGTGTATTAGTGTGTGTGGGGAGGGGTTGTGTTTTTCTGTGTGTATATTAGGCCCCATTTACACCTGTAAGTTCAGGTGCAGTTAGGGATTTGTGTTTTCTGCAGCAAGAGTCCCTAATCTGCCATTTACATGCGGCAGCTGTCATCCATTCAAGTTAATGATTAGGTGATGGCCGCTGCATGTAAACACCGGCACACCGCATGTAATTGTATGTGATATGATTACACGCAGTTAGGAAACAATAACTCTTCCTGGATGCATGATCGATGCGTCCACAGATAGTGATTGATTCCTAATATCATATCACATACGATTACATGGGGTGTGCTGTTGTCACCTTATCATTAACTTGAATGGGTGACAGCAGCTGCCTGTAAATGGCACATTAGGGATTCCTGCTGCAAGAAAAGCAAGGAATATCTAATTGCACCTAAACTTTCAGGTGTGAATGGGGCCTTATTGTGTGTGTATTAGTGTGTGTGTGTGTGTGTGTCTCTCACAGAAGTCCTGACAATACACACACAAACTAACACAAAAAAAAACTATAGACATTGATATACAAATAAGCCATCACTAACACTGGCACTGTATATAGTTATATTTTATTTTGAACTATGACATTTGGCAAGTGGCCCCCCATGGGAGAAGAAAATGTGTCCAGTGGCCCCCAAGTGAATTGAGTTTGAGACCCCTGCCTTAACACAATGCACGTTAAAGCACTGCAACTATCTGAATGCATCCATAAGGGTTATTCCCAAAACCCATTACACCTCTCACAGTCTCTTCTGTAAACACTCACAGTACCCTTCAACTATTGTTGTTTACCCTTCTGATGTCCAACCACTGCAAATGATTTATGTTGTCCATTAAAACCTGGGAGTTGGGAGTGGAAGAAGGAACAAGGGAGGTGGGGACTTGCATGTTAAAAGAACCTGTGAGGACAAACATAAGGCAGATGCCATGGTTTTAAAGGATGCAAAATCCTCAATCCCGTTCCTGGCTTCTCTACCTAGTGAATCACTCAAAGCGAACATGCATGGATACAAAATCATTTGTTGGTGAAAAAGCAAGGAAAAAAGAGCAGCTCCCAAATTAAGAACCTCATGTTTTTTCTTTAAAGAAAACCTGTATTTTCAACTGTCTTTAGAAAATTAGGCTGTCACTGGAGAGCAGGAGGTAACCCACCATACATCTTCTTTAATGGCTTAATTCATCCCGCAGATCATCAACAACTATCACTATTTTCCTATGCAACACTGACCTTTTTATAGTATTGAAATAGACACCCCCCTTCCACAAATGACTCGCAGCAATGGTTAGGCCTGGGCAATAGGTCACTCAGACACCAAGCACTACACTTTGAGGCTAGGGTCACACTAGCTGTGATCGCGCGGAATTGCACACCACCGCCGATCGCGCTGACTCTGCCATTATTTTCTCATGGCACCCGCGTCGCACTAGACAGATCGCGCGGGATACCGCCCGTGCAATCGCGCACGATTGCGGTTAGAAAAAAGAGGTAAATGTACTTTTTTTCAGCAATTGCCGCATGGATATATCCACATTGAAAGCAATAGCTGTGTGCAATCGTGCACGATCACGTGGTCCTGGGATCGCCAATATCTGAGCCTAGCCTGAAACAGAAGAAGGGTTTTTTTTATTGGCCTCATAACCACAAAGAGAGAAGTACATTTTCCAGCAGACTCCAATAGCACTGAGATAGAGGGAGGGTCTAGAATGCTTGTAAAAATACAAGAAATTGGTAACTCCTTCTGGAGACACACAATGGAGATTGGCACTTCAATCGTCACATAAGGCATCCCACTGCTCTATTCATTGGGTACTTCTCCAAAAACTGTCCATCGGTGGTATCATACCCCATACAAATTATCAAAATTCTCCACTTCGCTGGAGCTATGTGGCTGCATTGGTTCACTATCTCACTTTTTTGGCACTGCAGGTCCCTCCCTGCGTTCTGGAATAGAGTCTTCCGTATCATCTCCCATTTTACCCCATCACCTCTCTCTCCATGCCTAGAACTTGCCCTACTACATATCAACATTGATAATTTCCCACCTGATACTCGCACCTTTTGTTGTACATATTCTCTATGCAGGCAAATTGTTGATTACCCGTAGATGGTTGCAACCAACTCTTCTAACATAACTGACCTGATTTATTTGATCAATAGCCAATACTTCTATGAAAAAATGTTTGCTTTGAAAAATAAATTGTGAAAAAATGGATTGTACATTCCTATTGTAATGTCTGGTTTCTCTTATTTCCTGACGCATAAATGGTCCATACCTTGTTCCCCCACCCCACCCCCCTCCCCTTTCGCCCTCCTTCCCTTCTCTCCTAAGCTCCTTATAAAGGAAAATTGTACTGAGATATTTTTCCTTGACACAGCATGATGTATCCTGAATGCTAATTCAGAATGGTTAATGTTCTCCACACCTATAAGTTGTTTATACTATATATATTTTTGTTGTGTCTGCATAACCTGACTTCAATAAAGAACTATTGAAAATAAAAAAAAAACATCTTCTTGGACCAACTTATACAATAGTCTGCATAAAACTGACCCTTTTTAAATACATTTCTATTGTTTGTACCTTCAGAAATTGACCATTGGAAACATGTAATTTATTTTGCATTGATGATGATGGCAGGCAATGATGAATGAAGCAGAACACAGTTTAGCTCTGCATTCAGTCCAGCGATTCTCCTGATTTTACTGACACAGGAAATAAATCCAGCCCAGTACAGGAAATCTTCCCAAGCTAAATCCGGTAAAAGAGATTAGGTGGGCTTGTTTTCTGCTTTAAAATCTCACAAAATCTCTTTGATGCTTCAATTAACAAAGGATCAACCAAGACTCATGCACAATTAGATGCACTAAGTGAGCAGTTCTTAAACTGGATTAATACGTGGATAATGTTTCAGGCTTAGAAAGTAGTACAGACCCAGATACCCAGATGTCTCAACCCTAGTTGCCTCTGATGAACCTTGGATAACCTCAAAATGAACACAGTATTATGTTATTGAGATATAACTAAAGTAGGAAAAGTGGGGCGCTTCAGTGTAGTGGTGATGAGCCCAAATGAAACATACCGTGTGTTCACCGTAAGGTTACGATTGTTCGGTTTACAATTTTTTGACTTTACGATGATATATACGATAGCAGCATAT
>NW_017306728.1:382992-384219 GCF_000935625.1 Nanorana parkeri
CCTAAACTTGGCTAAAACACTTACATTAACCTACAGATGGACAAAAGCCTACTGTATTTGATAATAAAGTGTTGAATATCTCATGTATATACAGCTTGCTTTCTGATGAGTTTATCGGAACGTGACCCCATTGTATAGCGAGGAGTGTCTGTATTGAATCAAAGAGGCCCTGTTGCTACTTACTCAAAAGTGTTGGATTCAAGCAGCTACCGGAGCTCTGGAAAAATGGACCTTTACCCCCTTTCACTAAAAATCACATCGGCATATAGCTCTGCATGCTGATATAAAATCATATTACATTCATTAGTTAAACAAACATCTTTTTCATTTACTTACAAATAGAGTTCATCTACTTCCTGGTCCACTTTTGCACAAAGTATGTAATTGTGCCAAAGCGTTGCATCCTGGGAGGGTTACATTAGCAGAACATCATCTGTAATCTCACGAGATCTCAGGGAAAGGCATTTTCCACCCCTGAGATGATGTGCATGGCCACATGTTCTAGTCACATGTGCGAGAGTTTCAGGAAGTAAAGGGAGATATAGTAACCTGCCCTAGCGGTCTACAGCTTGCGATATACTGACAGCGCTGCAGCGGGGACGGATCCCGACAATACTATCCAGATCCACCCAGCTGGTTGATTGACAGCGGGCTCTGCCTATCTAGAGGTAGAGCCAGTGTACCCGCCCCCTCCTCTATCCATTCCTCCGGTCAGCGCTGGACGATCGGAGAGGGGAGGGGAGAATCCCTGTGGGGAGTGGTGACTGACAGTCACGGCTCTCTGCAGGGAGATGATCGGAAAGTGAGCGAGCGTCAGTATATGTTCGCTCACTTCCCGATCTATAGAGCCGACCTGTGACAGTTTCATTGTTACACATCGGCTCTAACTATGAGGATGAGTGAAAATCACCCACTTCATAGTTCTCCTTTAAGTAACAGTATGGAATGACCTAGTTATTTACACAAAGATACAATGCAAGCTTTTTTTACATTTTTAAGTACTTACTTAGTGTTCTAACTCAAGCAAAACAAAATGGGAAGGGAAAAGGGAATTTCTTCCCCAAAATTATGCTTTAATAATTTTCCAATGCATACTATTTCATTGGCCATTTAACTGTCCATGTTGCCATTTTAGCAAGATTGTTTTATATTTTACTTCCCTGCTGAGTTTTAATAATTCTACAAAAATCTTTCTCATCAGCAAGAATGGCAACACTACTTTTTTTT
>NW_017306728.1:387161-407297 GCF_000935625.1 Nanorana parkeri
GGAGTGAGAGCAATAATTCTAGGACCAGTATTTTGGGGTATCTCTAAATTGATGACCTGTGGGGGCTTTTAAAGCGTCTTCTATGGACTTTTAGGGGTACTGGGGTTTTTCGCCGTTTTACGGATGCACGCAATTTGTAACCTGGGCATGTTGGGTATCGTTTTACTCGTTGTAACCTCATCTTTTATATTTCATTTAAAAAATGGGTATTTTGTTGTGTTTTGGGGCATTTAATTAAATTTTTCACTAAATATTGGGGTTTAATAAGGAGTTGCGCTAATATTGCGCAACATAAAAATTTGCAACTACCACCATTTTATTCTATAGGGTCTTGGCATTCAGAAAATATATAATGTTGGGGGTTTTAAGTAATTTTCAGGCCTAAAATGTGGAATATAACATGGGTACAAAAAATGAAAAAAAGGCCTCAGTCATGAAGGGGTTAAAAAGAAAATCGCTAAAAACGTACAAACTACACTGCTAAAGGGTAATTTTTTTCCAGTATACCATAATAACGTACACTATATTGCCAAAATTATTTGGACGCCGGCCTTTACACGCACATGAACTTTAATGGCATCCCAGTCTTAGCTCGTAGGGTTCAATATTGAGTTGGCCCACCCTTTGCCGCATACTTCCAGAAGCACATTTGAGAGGTCAGGTACTGATGTTGGACAAGAAGGCCTGGCTCATAGTCTCCGCTTTAATTCATCCCAAAAGGTGTTCTCTCGGGTTGAGGTCAGGACTCTGTGCAGGCCAGTCAAGTTCCTACACCCCAAACTCGCTCATCCATGTCTTTATGGACCTTGCTTTGTGCACATGGAAGGGGCCATCCCCAAACTGTTCCCACAAAGTTAGGAGCATGAAATTGTCCAAAATATCTTGGTATGCTGATGCCTTAAGAGTTCCCTTCACTGGAAGTAAGGGGCCAAGCCCAACCCCTGAAAAACAACCCCACACCACAATCCCCCCTCCACCAAACTTTACACTTGGCACAATGCAGTCAGGCAAGTACCGTTCTCCTGGCAACCGCCAAATCCAGACACCTCCATCCAATTGCCAGACAGAGAAGTGTGATTAATCACTCCAGAGAACACGTCTCCATTTCTCTAGAGTCCAGTGGCGGCTTGCTTTACACCACTGCATCCGACACTTTGCATTGCACTTGGTGATGAAAGGCTTGGATGCAGCTGCTCGGCCATGGAAACCCATTCCATGAAGCTCTCTACACACTGTTGTTGTGCCAATCTGAAGGCCACATGAAGTTTAGAGGTCTGTAGCTATTGACTCTGCAGACAGTTGGCGACTTCTGCACACTGTGCACTTCAGCATGCGCTGACCCCGCTCTGTCATTTTACATGGCCTACCACTTCGTAGCTGAGTTGCTGTTGTTCCCAGTTGCTTCCACTTTGTTATAATATCACTAACAGTTGACCGTGAAATATTTAGTAGCAAGGACATTTCACGGAGCACCTGAATCCAATGATTTGGAGGGGTGTCCCAATACTTTTGGCAATATAGTGTATACTCTATATAGCTGGGTCCAAAGCAAGAAAAAAAAAATTACAGACACGATTCTCAGGTAACATGCAGAGTTTAGGTATGTCTTTGAGAGGATTGCTGAGAGGCATTACCAGACATCAGAGTGTGAATAGTAATTCTTTGATTAAATCTTAAAGTGTGCGAACCTTTAATGAGTTATGTTAAATCAAGCCGTAACAAGAGCAAACACGGAACCTATACGTATTAACCCCACATGACAGCATTGAAATCCAAGTCATATTAAAATATTCAAGTCTCAGACTACAATTAATTTCTGCTTCTCAACAGGAGATGCCATCTCTATGATCCAGGCAATCTGGATTCCCGTTAATTGGTGAACAGGTTTTGAATGAAGTCCTGACACTGTTTTTCTCCAGAATGAATCTAATTCTGTAACATAATTATATACTGCCCGATTTGAAGAAGAAATTGCAAGGTTTCCTTAAAAAAAATTCAGATTTTAATATTAAGAAGTTTAAAACCCACATCGTTCGGTTTTGTCTCTTGAAGGCAGTTGACAAAGTCATTGGGTGCTTCAAAAAGCCAACACTTATTTAACAAGAACCTCGGTAACAATGTTCCCTGTGATATTGCCACCATTGTACTATCCATGGTCCTTTATGGTACACTCATCATTCTGTGCTCATTAACAGAAAATTTCAGATTCACAGTGGGGTTGTCTGCACTGGCTGAAAAAGATGGAAAAGTTCTGTGCTAATCCCCTTTGTGCCCATCTACTATAGGGGACAACTTCAGAGACAATAGTTCTGAGAGTTCCACGTTTCAAATACTGGGTAAAAGTGGTTGAAAAGGATAGTCCAAAGCATTCAGATACAATCAGGGAAAAATGTGGTCTTGCTCTTAAGGTTATAGCATGGAAATAGAACCAAAATGGGCTCCACTAAGAATAAGTATGACGATAATAAAAAGACTAACCTTACATCAGCCTCTCCTTTTTGATACAGTAGAAAGGGTTATATTCCCATGTTTTCAGACCCTATTCACACTAAGGTCTCGTTCACACCTAGGCGTATTGCATATGCGCGACCGTCGCGCGTTTTTGTACCGCGATTCGCGGTAAAAAAGTTGCGCGACAGACGAGCGTTTCCGAAGGCTACTTGGCTGTATCCCAATGGAAACTCGCAACAAAACGGCCCAAAGTAGTACATGTACCTTTTTAGGCGTGGGCCGTTTTGTAGCACGTTAGGGACGGGCGGAAATACGCCAAGGTGGGAACGAGACCATTGAATACAATGGGATTTATATTTTTGAGCGTTTTGTAGAGCGTTCGTCGAGCGTAGAACGCGCTACAAAACGTTCAGGTGTGAACGAGGGCTAAGCGACATCAGAAAAAGCTTTTTCAGCGCTGATTTGAGCTGAGTGACATTGAGCTAGAGTGCACATATCGTCGCGCTATGTAGCGCTACTTTTGGCATGGACTTTGTAGCTGCTACATTGGGCTGTATCCAATCAAAAGCGGTCTTGATGTGACAATTCCTCTTCCTGTTTCCTGCTTATATTCCTGTTTATATTTCTGTGCAAAAGTGAAACTTCTGTAGCGCGACGTAGCGCATCAATGTCGCTCAAATTCGTGCGAGATCGAGGTACGCCACTGAAGTCTATTGGGCCAAATTGCACGAAATCCGCCGAAAAATAGGTCATGTTCAAGCGACAAGCTACAGGCGACATTGAGCTGTGAGATGTGAACAGCTCCATTGAAATGCATTGGACGAGCTACATTGAGCTGATGTTTGAGCAATTTTTGAGCTGAAATTGTGCTACAAAATCGCTCAGTGTGAGTGTTATTCCTATCTATTCCCCACTGCAGAGATTCACTCTCTCTATTCATTCTGGTGAACTTTGTCACTAGGACTGAAAGTGAGGGAAGATCTAAAACGTCACCAAACAGGAATTTGGGGGACATCTTCCAATGGAATACCTGTTTCAGTAACAATTATCTGAAGGATTTTCCTCATATAGAATAGATTTCTGCTCACTTCTCGTTGTGTTTTCAGGAAAGAATGTGAAGAAAAATATATTCAATGGAACAGGCCATACAAAAAAAAAACCTCTATCCAAAACAGAAAAAGGTTTTTAAGAGGAAACATCTTCAGGCCTAGATGTTGCAGGTTACGTTATGTTTTATGACAAGAAAGGCTTACCTTGTTGTGCGTGGATGTATTTATAGGTAGGTAAAGTTCCCCCAGCTTGCATCTACTAGTCAGCATGACTCCCGTTGTTCACTCCAGGGAAATGCCAACTGGCTTCTCTGTGTGTAATGCAGTTGCTGGGCACGTGAGAAATACCACGCATGCTCGAAGTCCCATTTTCCGAACTATTGGGAAACATACGCTTGTGTGCAATTGCGCACAACGGGACGTGCTCAGGAAGATGCACAGGATATTATGTGATCCTTCACTAATAGACTGGCCTATATAAATGGGCCTGACATGCGCACAATTGCTGAGTGGCCTTCAGCTTGCTCCCTGTGATCCTGCGGCCTTTGTCTCCTGTGGTTGACCTGGATTGCCTGCTGACCTTCCTTGTGATTGCTGCCTGCCTATTGGACCTTGGCCTGTTATTGTACTACTCCTTTGCCTCCTGTCTTGTACCTCGTAGTCTGGCTGGTTCTGAGCTTTGACTTTGATCAGCCCTCGTCTCTGCTCCCCGTCTTTGTACCACGCCATGATACGTGAACTCAGTGAGTTGGATGGCTAACTGGCTCCTGCCTCGTCCAATGTGGTTTAGTGATAGACGATAGACCAGTGACCGCTACACTTGTACTCACAGGGATGCGCCAAAAAGCAAAATCTACTTTCAAGGTTGTTATTACTACGCTCTGAAAATGCTAGTTTCCTGCCCTGCCCTCTAGTCTTTGAGTCACGACCCCAAAAAAACATGCAGCTGGTAAAGTGACAATTTCCATTTTACCCTGTACATTTAAGACTTCAGAGCAAGATACCAACCAGGCAACTAGCATTTGTAAGGGTAGATTTAGCATGTGTAGCCTACATATTTTAGTCACTGAAGGCTTTCCTTAAGTATCAGTTAGAATGCTACATAGGAAACTCAGTAGGTTAAAATATATTCCGGGAAAGGTAAGGTTAAAAAAATATTTCAGATTTCCGTATTAAGAGGTTCAAAACCCAGACCAGCCAGGGTTTCTAAATATCAGTCACCAAGATCATCCATATCGCTTAAAGCTGCGCCTATAGCTTGTTACCTCTAGATACCTCTGCACAGTGGGTAGGCATCATAAAAGTGGAAAAAAATAGTATAGAAAAATGTACAAAACCTTTACTGTGCATTGCCACCCCTTTTACGCTTCAGATAGTCTTTGTACTCAAGCCAAATTTCTCCATTCCAGCTATTGACTTTGTAGATGAACTCTTTGTGCTGCTCATTATATCAAATGCTTTTCAGAAATCCACTTAAATTATGTCCATGGGTTCTCCTTTGTCTATCGGCTTGACAATATGTTCAAAGATCTCCAGTGGATATGTCAGTCGTGATCTCCTCTTCAGAAATTTTAACTTGTACATTTCTGAATGTTTCACAATTCTGATACCTGTCAAGATTTGTCCTTCTTCCCTATCAACTCACAGACTTACCAAACATGGTCTTTGGCTGCTGAGCGTTATAGGAGTATTTGACATAATAAGGTTTTTAAAGTGGCCCTCGCCTGACACAGAAAAACTACCACCGATATGTGAAATATGCCACAAGGGCTAAGAAGACGTCTGTTTTCTAATGTGTAGGATTTTTGCCACTGCTGTTTTTGTTAGTATATTTTTGTTAGCCAATCTTTTACTCAAGGTGCCCACCAGTTCGGGTCAAAGCTCAATCATGCTGCCAACATTGTCAAACCTCATTGGTACTGACAGGTCAAATCTTTCATGCGAACTAGACAAAAATGTTTTTCATATTTTCGATAGGAAGAAGTGTTTGAATGTCCCCATTGGGGAGATTACTCCTTAAAAGAGAACTATGGGTAAGTGTTTTTCCCCATAGTTTTTTTTTAGGGTCACGGGAGGACATATACTAGCATCCTCCCGTGACCCAAAGCTCAGTATATAGCGAGCTACAGCTCGCTGTATACTGAGACCACTGCAGCCAGGACGGATCCAGACAATGCTGTCGAGATCCACCCAACTATGTGAGTGACAGCTGGCTCTGCCTGAAGGCAGTGCCCGCCCCCTCCCTCCCTCATTTCTCCAGCCAGTGCTGGAGTATCGGAGCGGGGAGGGAATCCCTGTGGGGAACGGTCACCGCTCTCTGCAGGGAGATGATCGAGAAGTGAGCGAAGAAGTAAGTTTCACTGTCACACGTCGGCTCGAACTATGAGGTTGAGTGATTTTCACTCACCTCATAGTTAATTCCTTTAATTCCTTGCTCCAATGGGTGTTAATGGGGCAAGAAGACAAAGACAGCAATTATAACCTGATCAGCTCCGGTTCGGGGTTTGAACCCGGGTCTCTGGCGCAGAAGTGCAAAGACATAGCCATTCAGCCACTGGAAGGACTTGATTTCTGCTGCAGGTCTTTTGTACTGAGCAACTCTCTTTAGGCCTTGTTCACACCAAGCGCGGAGCAGATCCGGACCAGAGCAGGTGCAGACCGGATCAAAACTGCGTCCAATGTATTCCTATGGTATTTTGACCTCCAGTTCACATCGCAGCGTGCGGATCCAGACCAGATCCAGACCGGATGAAAAAAATGCGGCAAGCCCTATTTTACCTGCTCTGGATATGTTTTGGAACGCATCAAAAACGCATCTAAAAACGCAAAAACACATCAAAAACGCATGCAAGTGCCTGAAAGCTCATGTTAAACTTAAAAAAAACTGACTATTCAGTCTGGCAGCAAGGTACAAAATCGTCTTCTGCCTGCCGATTTTGTACCTTGCTGCCTGATCGTGTCAAGACCTTACCCTGCTCCGACTACTCTCCTGGATCCCGATTTTGTACCTTGCTGCCAGACTGTTGCCGACACTGCCTGCCTGACCACGTCTTCGCCTTATCCTTAGCCTAAGATCAACTTCGGACTCAGCCTACTACAGGTGCATTTCACTATTCTCCCTCTACTTCTACTGAAAAAATAAAAATAAATTGTTACTATCCGCCACCACTCAAGAGATTTGTCACGACTTCCAGTCTCCATGATACCTTGGTCATTCAAACTGGTAGAAAAAGTAAAATCTAAACTTGAGGCAACCATAAACAACAAAAAATATTGTAACTCTGTAATTAAAAACACATCATTCATTTTTTTTTTAATGCAATCAATGTAAAGTACCTGAATTTGACCTGGTATCAGACTTTTGCAGTCCCTGTACAGCAGGGCTGGAGTGCGAAAAGAAGCAGTACAAAGAGCCAATCAGTTTATGTGCTAAAAAGAAGCATGCTGATAGTAAGTAACAGCAGAGTGACAGAGATGAGCTCCTCACTGCGCTGTTTCAGCTTCACCGTCCAATCACAGGCTAGGAGCGGGTCCGGGACAATCTGGGCTCAGAGGAAGTGGATTGCATGGTGCTAGCCATCAGACTGTAGACATCTAGCAGCAGAAAAAAGTAGCGTGCTGGAAATCTCTTGATTGAAACTAAAAATTGCAGCAAAAGCTGGTTTTGTTATTTTATCTTTTAATGAACTACATTAATTTGTATTTTGTTATTTTTGGGATGGAGTTTGGTTTTAATTAAAGGTGAGCCAATTAGGGCTGCAACAACTAAATCGACATAATCGATTACTGAAAAAGTTGTCAACTTTTTCAATCATCGATTAATCGGCTTCCGATTGGTTGGCCCTGTTCACGGCTCCACACACGCTGCGCGCCACACCTCCTCCCCATCTCGCGCTCGCCGCTGCCAGGCCCGCCCACCCGCATCCACGCTCCACACGCTGCACCTCCTCCCCGCCTCACGCTCACCGCCCGCCCACATCCACGACTCAAATCCTTTTGTTCTGGGTGGAGCACCATAGAGTTCTGATTCCCTGCTGGATCTTTACTAGTTATCATAGCCCTGGAAGAAATATCTGATCCCTCACTCAGCAAACGTTTTTGGGTAGAACATAATTTTAAATAAACAGTGAGCGTAGGCTGAATGAACCCTAAATTTATCAAGGAGCATCCATAAAAAAAAAGGAGACACATTTCTATTCCGCTGGTTTGAGGCATTGTCTAGTTTTCATTGTTCTAATTTCCTAACTACTCTGTTCTGGAATGATCTACAGTCCTTTTGGCATTTCACCTTCCTCGGCTGAATAATTTATCCTAGTCAGTGGGATATTAATTCCAGCCTGCCTCATGAATACTGAGGTGAAATATTCTTTCAGGCTGTTGGTAAAATTGACCTCATCTGTCACAAAACTTCTCCTGCACTTCAGTGGGGCCACTCGCTTCTTTTCTACGGTAACAGACTTCCCTAGTCATTATTCCATGGCTAGGCATGTATGCTCATGTATAACCTTATTGGAGGGAAACAGATACAAAACCATTAAACATCTAAAGCAGATTTTCAAATATTGGAAATTGCACCCGCATAATACAGCAAAGTGAGACTGCTTATGGGGGGTGTCATAGGAAAATATGTTAATGTATAATATCAGGGCACAGAAGAGACTAAGATTCACAGTTGGATATGGATTTTAACAGTGTACTAAATCACTGTCAGAGTTGTAGTGAATACACTTCAGACAATTCAAGCTGGACATGAGCCTTTGGCACAGCGTTTACTAACCCCACAGTTTAGGGGTCTTCTTGGACCGATACAAATGTTTGGTTCTCTAGCTGAACTTATGGATTGGCTAACAAACCAGATAACCTGGTATTGTATGTTCCCCTAAAGTGGATCAAGCCCCAGTTAACTCCTCTCCTCTGTCACATTTGGAAGGGCCCCTTCCATAGCTAGGTTGAGGCTCAATGATTCAAAGACTTGCCCCAGAATGATGTAAACAGTCCAATGTTGAGTGTTAGGCCACTGGTTCTCAAAATTTGTTTACAAGTGATTCAAGCTCTTGTGAGAACGGGTATTTCTACTTGTAATGACACATTAAAAGTCCTTCAGTAAAACCAACAAAGAGACCATACCCAGACATGGGCACATACTGGGGGCTCCATGGCTCTTTATTTTTTTTACAAAGGGGGTACACAGTTTAACCACTTGCTGACCGGGGTGTTTAGACCCCCTTCCTGGTCAGGCCATTTTTCTGTGTTCAGCGCTGCGGTACTTTGACTGACATTTATTCCGTCATGCAACGCTGTACTGAAATTAATTTTATACCATTTTTTAGGGACAGATAGAGCTTTCTTTTGGTGGTATTTAATCACCACGTGTGTTTTTATTTTTTACTAGATAATGAAAAAAAGTACCGAAAATGTAGGGGAAAAAAAACTGTTTTCCCTACGTTATGTTATAAAACAATTATTATTACCCAAATTTTTGGCAAAATATAAAAGACAGGGTCACGTCGGGTAAATAGACACCAAACATGTCAAGCTTTAAAATTGCGTGCGCCCACAAACTCGCAAAAACTACCATACCCAAAATTGGCCATAGGCGACACTTTAAAAGCTTTTACCGCTCATCATTTTAGTGTTATCAGTGATTGATGGCCCTAAATTATTGCTCTCATTGCGACGCTCGCGACGATATGTAACATGTGCGGCGTAATGGATGCAATCATCATTACCGCACGTAGGCGCACTCGATGCATGTGTATGTGGGGGGCGGGGGACTTAAAAATTTGTGTTTTTTTTATTACCTTTATAATGTGACTTTTAATTTTTTAATATTTTTTTTAACTAATTCTTTTAAACCTTTTTTTTTTCCACTTAGCTTTATTGCCATCACATAGGAGACTAACAAGCCCCCTTTGTGATAGCAAATTTTAAGTGTCAGGTCCTCTTTATGGAGACATCAGGGGTCTCTAAGGCCCCTAATGTCACCTAGGGACCCCCAGAGTAGCTGATGAAGCAAACACCTGCTTCACCAGCTTCTCTCCGGTTTCTGTACCGGAGAGTGACACTGAATGCAGGCAGTGATGTAATACACATCACTTCCTGCATTCAGAAGAGGAGATCAAACAGAGCTTGTGTACTGAGCTCCGTTTGATCTCCGGCCGCAGAGCTGCTGTGCTGGTCCCGGGCTCGCACCGGGCACAGCGGAGATCGGGATCGCCAGCAGCGGCTGCAGTGGAAGTGGGGGGGGGCGCACACCTGCATGCATATTACAAGCGATCGGGCATCTCTATAGATGCCCAAACGCTTGTATGTAAACAGCCATCTCTGGCTGTTTACATTCCAGGCTGATTTCAAAACGCCCACCCGCATTGGTCACAAACTGAATCAAATACCATATGTGCTAAAAAGCACACAAAAAAAGATTCAGAGCAAGTGTGCACGGGTCTGTCTGCGACCACGATCTCGACTAGAGGAAGACACGACCACGTGTCAGAGCAGGGAAGCTGAAGTCCAAAGACCTGTGGCACTCCTTACCGGAACTCCTAAACCTATACGAGGGTGCTTGCAATGTGCCTTCAGCATTAAGCACCAGTACTTTCAGAGGAGGTGCCTTCTTTTCTGGGGAACATTGCAGGGGCCATAGTAGTAACAGACAGCATGCCTGGCGTTCTGGGCTTTGTATTTCTGGAAAGGGACAGAACCAGAACTCCCTTCAACAAGGAGGAATGATCTCTGTTCCAACACCCTGCAGGAGCCTTAAGTGACGTTAACGCATGACTGGGATGCATCCGATCAAGAAACAAAAGACTGACATAGCTATTCTGATAAAAACACACTTCTGGACAGAAACCTGGACTTCCCTTGGACAGCCTCTGCCTTCTGGTGCTGAACAATTCAAGATTTGCAGATAGAGTCGAGAGGAATTTCAATAAAATCTTTGCTTCAAGATGTTACATTTTACTTTTCATCATGCAGGAATCAGCCAACTTCCACTAATGTGGAGCAGACCTTCATAATGTGGCTTTGAAGAGTATGTATGTAAGACTTCAGCAAAATCTGACAAATTGTCAAAATATTAAGCGGAATTTATCAAAACTGGAGCAAATTCTGGAGCAGTTGTGCATGACAACCAATCAGCTTCTCTCTTTCATTTTCAAATCTTAACTGAACAAACTGAAAAGAGAAGCGGATTGGTTGCCCTGGGCAACTGCTCCACATTTTGATAAATTCCCCTTGATGTGTTGCTTCCAGAACTGTGCCACGTTATTAAACAAGAATTTGGTAAAGACTCAAACAGCCAACTAAGACTGTGCCGCCCCAATGGGGCATAGAAGTTTGTTTAGATAGAAGTTTTATATAGATTGCTTTCTCTATAGCATTTTCTATGGACGTTTATATGTTAGTTCAAATGCTGACATCTAGTGGCCTTTTGTGATATTGCAGCTGTTTTTATGTATTCCTTTCCTGATATATGACACATTTCCTTTGTATGTAAGGCCCCACCCTTCTTCCTGAGTGCAGTACTTCCTGTGTCATGGCCACAGCTAACAGCCACATGTAATAAGGACACATGTATTCTGCACAGTACGCTAGGAAAGGCATCATCTTTTGACCGCATAATACTGTAACCATTCATCGCTGTTATCCTGTTGTCTTCACGTTCAGAATAAAGCAACCTTTGTGGACGAACACGGTATTGGTGAGTTCAGCTATCTGACAAGGATTGTCCGCAGTGATTGTATCTGCTTATACAGGCCAGGCTTAGAGGTCTCAACAAGGGATATATCGCTATCACAACAAATCGGAGTCAGAATAAAGACAAAAGTAAGGATGGCAAAGTTAAAATGAAAAACAAATTCTCCCAAAGAAACTGCGATTCCCAAATATTGACAGAAAGTGTAGCTAGTACAAGGACCTACTGTACACCACGAGATCCCGGGTACCATAAATATGTCCCTTTTCAGGTAGCGGTAGTAATAATGTCCATCTTAAACTTTCAGTTGGTAAGAAACGTGTTCAGGCGCCTAAGACTGATGTCTGCTATGTAAAGCTAGTCATATTCTACAATATGATTGTACAGTAACCTGTATCTGTACAATCTTTTTTAGATTTATCAGCATTGTATAAAATGAGAATACACTTGCCAGGTGATGCTATTACTTCTTGGTGCTAATTGTTAAAAACGGTCCTTTCCCTGTGACCTCAAGCAGTAAAAGAATACAGACGTCTCCTGCTGAATGGAGCTGAAATCACAAATCATGGACCTACCATGCATTTGACTTACTGCGACATCCAGCACAGAAGACAAAAACATATGTGAAACGCAAAAACAGAGACGCTAGCACCAAGTACAAAAATTCTTCCCCGCTGAAGAAATAATTCCCCGTAGAGCCCCCCATGGTCAAAAACCTCTTTACCCACCCTTGTTAAATGACAAGAAAAACACTGAAGGCTTGGGGAGGTGGGGTATATAATTCTTCTAATTCCTGATAACTTAGCAGACAAGCAAGTCAGATGAGGATAATATGGACACTTAAAGGATAATTAAACCCTCATCGATTTTTACATATATCTACTGCTAGCAAGCAGTAGCTATATGCAAAAACATTTAAAAAAAGTTAAGAGGGTTTAAACTTACCTGTGTCTCCACCGCGCACTCCTGTCTTAAGATCTGAAGGTTCTCGGGTGGCCGCAAAGGATCATGGGGCTGGCGCATGCGCAGTACATATCTTCGCCCGGGAGACGAGGAGAGGCACAAGGTAAGTCAATGCAGGCAGCATGCACTCGCACAGACTCCGGGGGACAGGAAGTGCCAGGAAGAGAGGGAAGTCAGCATTGGATCAGAGACTTTAGCCTTTATCGTCACTTTAAACCCACCTCCAAATTACAGTACTATGCTTGCACAGCGCTTCTGAAAATACGTACAAAATAAAACATTCCCAGTTGACAAAAAATCTTTTGTGTGGTTATTTTCATTATGTGTATTGGTTAATATTAACCCACAGAACTCATTTATAAGGAGGTGGAGCAACTGGGTAGACTGAACTCTTCCTGACCACTGCAGTTGGCGAACCATTGCTCTTAGTTTTCGCCTTGGAATATCCCATTGTGAAGAACAAGCTTTGAAATATAATACATTTTCAGTTATCCATTCCTGTTGAAGATTTCAGGAATAGAAATGTGGTATTTCTATAAATGTTCCACAAAGCAGCAGAACGTGTGCAGTTTATCATTCTGTAGCTTAATTTGAATGTAAATGAGGCTGACTTACTGCTATTGTAGCAGGTTGCGAGCACGTTTCTGTCTGCTGGGCTAGCGCTGATCCGCCAGATTTCCCCCGCATGGTGAAGTAGAACATTCTTATTGATGATATTATTCTCATCGTCAAAGTCTATAACATGGATCTAGACATGAGAAAGCAAAAATGGAGAAAATAAACAGTAGAGCATATAACTTTGCTGTTGGTGGATGTCAGGTTTAATACAAATATAAGCAAAATGGTCAATTTAACATATAAATCTAAACATCTGATATTATGGTTGACTTAGGATAGCAGGGGTATGCAACCTCTGGCACTCCAGCTGTGGTGAAACTAGAAATGCCATCATATATTTGCCTCTGGCAGCCATTGTTTTGGCTGTCAAAGTCTTGCAATGCCTAGTGGGATTTGTAGTTGCACCACAGCTGGAGGGCTGGGCTACACTAACTGAGGAGATAGGAATAATAAGTTCTGACTCCTGCAGCATTATATCATAGAAAATATTGAGACAGGTCAAAGTGAGGTGGGGCAAAAGGGACAAAAAAAAAATCCCTCCACAGAAAAAGGGTAAAAGTATAGTAGATCCTTCTTTACAGAAGACATTTGCATGCCTCACTTGAGTAAAAATTCCTATTCATACTTGTGATTGACAGACATCCGTGGCTGTGATCTATAAAACTCATCAGCCCCCATTCCTCAAGCGTTACAGACTGACAGTCACGGCTCTCTGCAGGGAGATGATCGAGAAGTGAGCCAGCGACTGTATGTTTTCGCTCACTTTCACGATCTATTGAGCCGACGTCTGACCGTTTCATTGTCACCCGTCGGCTCGAACGATGAGAATAAGTGAAAATCACTCACCTCATAGTTCTCCTTTAAAGACATGCATTTTGTTCCTGGCTGGACTGTACGTTACCAGACAGAGCAACAACCCTCTCATTCTTCACCATCTCGGGGGACCCTTAGTGTCTTGACTGCTTTGTTCTGGTGCTACAGGAGTCACTTTAAACCTGAACTAAGCAAGTTATGCAGATAACTTAATGGGAAGCTGTACTAAAAAATAACCACACAGGATGGCACTGCTGATGTCCTTTGGGAAATGCTAGTTACATAGATGTCTCTAGATTTAGTACTTTCACCAATAAGGACAAACATGCAGCTAGTGGAATTAGAATTTCTTATCTCCATAACTGTTTCAGGTCGGATAGGAGTCAGAAAATAACACACTTATTATTTAATTTCCCAGTGCCCCTTCTTACCGTTTGATGCTTTGCACATGTCACCTCTCCCCTTTGATATTAACTTCAAAGGACTGTATATTGATGACCCTTGAAAGTACCCACAGATCCTACCTATAGATAACTTGTATTCCACACACTGACATCAAAGGTATCACTATTATATTACCACAGCAAAGTAAATATGAGAAAATGGTTATACTATCCACACTATTTGTCATTTTACCGAACAGCTGCTTGCACTGAAGACATGCGTATTACGAAAGCGGGTTATTGAGTTTGTTGGATTTGCGTCCTTAATATTGAAGTATATATGGTGTATAGGGCTGCAACAACTAATCGACATAATCGATTATAATTGATTATTGAAAAAGTTGTCAACTTTTTTAATCATCGATTAATCGGCTTCCGATTGGTTGGCCCTGTTCACGGCTCCACACACGCTGCGCGCCACACCTCCTAACCACCTCACGCTCACCGCCCGCGCACATCCACGATCGGCACAGGGACGCCGGGAGAAGAAGTAAGGAGGAGCAGGTGATACTTTACGTATAATGTATTGCTGGGATTTGTTGTATTCCTATATAGCTGGTGGTATTCTCAATTGCGCTGTATAGGTCTACAAATCCCAGCAATAATACATTATACAGTGGTGCAATGCCAAATACCACTAGCTATAGAGGACTACCTATGGCACCCACCTGACTAAGCGTAATATTCGGTTAGGAGTGCGATGGGTACACTGGATTTTGGATTTCGCAGCTAGCTGCACAAACAGGGGTCAGATCTAAACAGACAAGCATCCCTTTCCATCCATTTACCCCTGGCTCCATCCAGGTCCGGAAAAACAAACAGATCAGAGATCTGTGCATGGATGCCCTCCTGATTGGACCATGTGAAAGGCGCCTAACAGGAGTCAGACTGGGCTCTTCAATCATGGAACATATCAAAAATGTGTCACATGATCACCATGGCACATTAACTGATGCACTACATTTTGTCTGGGCATCTATGCAATAAACACCTCTGCTCAGGAAGGGGTTAAGCTGCAATAATGGCTACAAAACCCCCCAAAAACTGCTACTACAGCAAATTGTGAGACAATATTAAATAGATCCTTAATGTGACCAAGATTTGCTGCCTTAATACATTTATAAATTATGACTACAAACTCTTTACAAATATGTAGGTTTCCTTTGTTTCACATATTGCCAATATATTTTGCAGATAATAAAAGGAACTTTGCTCCCCCTCCCTTACAAACTCATATTCTCATGATGGCATGACCTAGTTTCTACAGTCATGATACTTAGAAACTTGGCTTCCCTCTCTATCTCTGTTTTACACAGAGCATGTACAGGATTTAAAGCAGGGGTTCTCTTTTAAAGTTGTACACCTCTATAGCAGAAGGACAACCAATGCATAGTTTGTTTGCCAGGCCTTGGGTCAATCATGCCAATTGGGTTGTCTGGGATCAGTTGCTTAGCAAGGGACCACGAGCATGGCATTCTACCTACAATTGCATTGTAAAGTATTACTGAATGAAAACAAAAGTGCTGATAGGATAACAATAGACTTCAAATGCCCAGCACTTCTCTTGTGCTGCACCCTTTTTGTAGAGTTCCCGGGGCCCCTACTACCACCAAACATTCCCTGAGATAGAGCCTTCCCTAAAGACCTGGGGCGTAACTAGAAATCACAGGGTCCCATAGCAAAATTTTGTAAGGGGCCCTGTGATTTCTAGTAACGCCCACCTGATAAGCTAAACGGCCCACCTGAGAGTGACCCTGCAGAGCCCGCCATAGACTCTCTGACCCTCAGGTGGGCTGGTCAAACCCTCTTACCTGTCAGCCCCGATCCACTGTCTGCCTCCTCCATGGTTGCTGACGGGCCCCGCCTCCTCGGTCGCTGTGCCCCACCTCCTCAATCACAAGACCCGCCTCCTCCATTGCTGGGCCACGCCTCCTCCTTCACTGCCGATGCCGGGCCCAGCCGCCTCCTCCGCAGCTGCTGGCTGTCACTGACTCAGCAGCAGATGTGAGGAGGAACGCACCGCTGCACACATCACTGACAGGTTGTCCGTGATCTAAACAGCAGAGCATTCCTCCTCACAGCCGCCAGTGACAGCAAGCAGCCTGAGATGCCATAGCGACCCAGACGGCCCGCACGGCATCAGGGGGATGTTTCAGCCGGGCCCCCCTGTTCTTCAGGCCCCATAGCAGCCGCCTGGGTTGCTACGGCTATTGTTCCGCCACTGCTAAAGACCGAATACAATTTTGGGAAAGACAAACTACTTAGTACAGTACAAAGGTTTATTTAAGAATATCTTTTAGTGTACAAAAACACTCAAGAAAATTCTATGTTGGGATTCTAATGTCAACACTATATATTACAACAAGACAAAATGATTAAGACATACCAATCCATTTTTATTTATACGATTGATCTAAAAGACATGTCCACATTTTTCAAAATACATGCATAATACTAGAGATGCACCAAAACCATTTTTTCAAGAGTACCAGTACTGATACTTTTCCTCAAGTACTCACCGATACCAATAACCAATAATTTTTTTTTGTGTGTCATGCAACAGTTTTTCTAAAACAACACAGACAAATGATTTTAGGACAGTGATGGACCGGCAGGGCCTAGTGGGTGGGTTTCCTCCCACACTCTAAAGACATTCTGGAAGATTAATTGGCTTTGTCTAAATCAGCCGTGTATGCATGCACGTGAGATAGAGACCTTAGATCAGGGGTGGCAAACACAAGGCCCGCGGGCCGAATCCGGCCCGCCGGACCTTGTAATGTGGCCCGCACAGCAGCCAGGGCTGGTCCGCTATGCCGACTCTGTGCAGAGCAGTGTCTACTGTGTGGTAGCGAGCAGAGCCGGCACTACCACACAGTAGACACTAGAGGGCGCTGGTGGGGGAGGCCAGAGAAACACCTCCTCCCCCAGCCCTCTCTACTCTGCGCTCTTTCCGGAGCTTGCTGGTGCTGTTCCTGCAGCCTGCACTGTCCCGGTACCGGCCGAGATATTAACATATGAATGGGCCGCGGTAATTTGCATATCAATACGTCGCGGCCCATTCACATGTAAATACCGCGGCTCATTCATATGCAAATCGCCGCCCCTCCCCCGCTGCTTAGGAAGAGAAGGGAAGAGAAGACTGCAAGAACAAGGTATGTGTATGGTCAGGGATTTACTCTCCAGATTGTAAAAAAGTGCTGCCTAAATTTTCAGCACTATATAAAATACCTGTAATAATAAACAGTTACTTTCAAAGCATGCTTCTGGTGAGAATGTCAAAGTTGCCAGTTTGCTTATTTCAGCTCTCAACCAAACTTTGCACGCCCCAAATGGTTGGTGTTATAGCGGATCACATGTGCAGCACCATGGCAACTGCAATGCAAACAAACAGAGACCAAAATGGCAACTTTCTTGGATTTAAAGGATAGGAGGTTGTAATCCACAAGTCAAAATGGCCAACAGAGCCAGAAATAGACAGCTAAACTTACACCCAAACCTTCGCCTTTCCTATAAACCCTCTTCTTTGCCCTGCCCCTCCCACCTCATTATTAGTACTTTAAAGTGTATTTCCACTTTTGCAGCCAAACAAGGATGACACCTGTAACGAGCCCCTGCTCGCTCGGTTCCACTCTCCCGACACTCCTCAGATTTCAGACCGCAGCGTCTGATATTTCGGTCGTCCGATAATCCGGGATTCGAACTACAGCTATGTGCTGTTCGAATCCATTTGTGATAGCTCAGAACAAACACCAGGCAGGCTGCATGTAAGTTCAAACAGGAATCCCCTTTATTGGATGCACACACACACTTTTATACACAACAGTTTGAACGCCCCGCCCAACCGACCAACTTCCTATTGGTCAATTGTAAAGTCCCCTCTAGTCCCCACTTAGGTCCTCTTGGCCATACAAATGAGGACTTGAAACAGGGTCAGCAGGGATTGGTCCGATAGCTTGAATGGGAGGGCTGATATGTATAATGACATAGAGACGTCCCAGGAGATAAAGTATTCCAAGGACCGTGACAACACCTATTTTATATTTGTTACATGTTTTATATTTTATATTTGTTCCCATTCACATAACATAAGCTAAAAAAAAGTTTCTTGCAGTTTAAATTGCTTTTACTGGGGTTAGGGTTTTAAGGGTTAAAATTTCTTCTTGAGTCTATATCTTTGCAATGTTAGGATAGGCTGTGAGGGGTCTGAGGTGGTTTGTCCATTGTATGTTAAGTGAACAAGAGAAACACAATCCTCAGATTTCAGCCCTAAGCCTTTTTTTTTAGGACAGATCACTGTGAAGGTGCTGGGAAAAAACAGGAATCAGCCATCTTGCCTGATTTAACAAAACATCCATAAAAGTAAGAATTATTTTTTTATTATTATGATTGTTCTCTATGGTGTGTGAACAGGATGACATAACAAACATATAGAGGGGTTTTCTCAAATTGGAAACGTGAAAATAATCTTTAAGGTGATGGGCGACCTTACTGCCCAACAAGAGGTCTCAGGAGGCGGGAGAGGGCAGATCCAGGCACAACGTTTACTGAAAAGGCCAAGATATGCATGACTAGAGCTGTCTATTTGTGGACCTACTCATCAATTTCACATTAGACTTTCACTTTACATGTAACCTTTGCTTATGCTTTTTCATCTCAAGCTTGGTTTGAATTTCCCAGGCTCATGGTAGGTTTAAAAACAACATATATATAGGCAGCTGAAGTTACTGTATATGCAAATTTCAGCTTTTGCTGTAATCAGGTAACCTCTGATTATGCAGTTTTTCATCCCATGCACACTTTAAATTGCCAAGGTCTCGGAGAGGTTTACTTTAGGCTGCCCACACACGCACAGCATATATATTTTGCAGAAGTTCTAAATGTAAACCGCTTAGGTGATAAACATGCATTCTGTCACTAAAGTGTCATCCAATATATGAACTTTAAGATGACCTTTATTTTGTAAAAATTCTGTTCAACTTCTGCTGACACAGTAAAAGGAAACCTCTCCTGTGTCAATATGGAAGAGGCTGTTGCTGGCCTCCTCTTCTGAAAAATGCTAGTTGCTTGGCTGTCATGCTGATCAATGGGCTTTCAGAGTCACTAACCTAGAACAGGTACTCGAATCAGGAGTCCGTTTTTTGTAAAGTATATTATGTTGCGTTTTTTTTTTTACACAAAACAATAAAATGGGCATCACAGTGGCATAGTGGTTAGAGCTTCTGCCTTGCAGCACTGGGGGTCCCTGATTCAAACCCCCGACCAGGTCACTGTCTGCAAGGAGTTTGCATATTCTCCCTGTGCTTGCGTGGGTTTCCTCCCACACTCTAAAGACATTCTGGAAGATTACCGTATATACTCGAGTATAAGCCGTCCCGAATATAAGCCGAGGTACCTAATTTTAATGTCTAAATCAGCCCTGTGGGTATGCATGTGAGATAGGGCCTTAGATTATAAGCTCCTTGAGGGCAGGGACTGATGTGAATGTGCACTATGTAAAGCGCTGTGTAATTTGCTGGTGCTATATAAAATACCTGTAATAAATGAATAAGTAAGATTTGGTTGATACGTGAGGGTCCCTCCCCAATAAGTTCAACGAAATAGTACACTGGCTTCCATACTACAGGGGGTGAAGCCAGCAGCCTTCCATCAAGACCCTGGGAAATGCGGAGTACCTGAAATCTCACAAGATGTCATTTCAGCACAGTGCAACAGCATCTTTTTCCAGGTTTTCGGATACTCGGCATATCACCGTGGTAGGGGGAAACCGAAGGGAAGGGTAAGCATATTTATGTATTCCCTACAGGTTATTTATTTTTTTACATTTAAGACCGCTATTGGTAAAGTAAAAAACAAACATGTGCTGCAGCAATTAATTATTAATGCATCTGCCTGCCATGATGGGGGGGGGGGAGACAACCCTGCTGCACTGCTGCTGAATTCAAAGCAGCGTTGTCCCCCATGTAAACTGTGCCTGACTGAACAGCAATGCAGGGGGTGCAGCTACCATTGTCTTTTTACCATTGTTGATTTATAAGCCTGTAGATTGTCACTTAGCAGTTTGCCACACCTCGCCCTACAGCTTTCCGAATTGATAGTACTGACTATG
>NW_017306728.1:407318-416351 GCF_000935625.1 Nanorana parkeri
TGCATTTGACTGCCTCAAAACATATTTTTTATTCTTTTTTTATTTCTGAGGCTCTTGTATTACACAGTAAGTGGATTTGAGACTTATTTAGACGGACACACAGGAGCCTTTAGATTTACTTTAAGTAGATTTTGCATTTTTGCTGCAAGGACTGCTCTAATTCTTAGGCCTGGTTCACCCCTAGGCGGCATCATTTTTGCGTGTTTGTATGCGCGGTTCAGCATGTGCATTTGGCACATTTTTACGCGCCTGAAGACACATCTTTTGACTGGCAGCTAAGATTCATTGCAGTCAATGGACGAACGCGTGTACAAACACACAAAAATGTACAACATGCTTCTGCCGTGCGTTTCCTGGCATTGCCATTGAAGTCTATGGGGGAATAACGAACTTGAAACTGCCAAAAGACGCTCATGTAAATCTTTCTGTGTTTGGCGTTTTCCTGCTCAGGTGAAAACAGGGGCCATTGAATATCATGTCGTTTCTTGTGTTGGGCATTTAAAAGCACTTTTCCTACTACTCAAAAATACCTAGGTGCCCAGTGAGTGACCCTCTAAACAGGCTCTACCATGTCCCACTGCCCTATGCCTCCTCGTTCACACTTACTGGTCCTGCCCTCCCTCCCTCTCGTTTGTATACCTCCTTCTTCATTCCTCTCCCATCCTGATGTTGTCTGATGTCCTGCCCCTCCCCTCAGCCCCCACAAGCAGACAGGTAGACCCCGCGGTTTACCCTCCTATATGCATATAAACCATGGCTTACCGTACAATATGACATTTAAGATGTACATTACAATCCTCCCCCCCAAAGGAAGAACACGGTTGCGGCATGTGAAGTTATGCTGTTAATGTTTGATCCTTAGCCACTTAAGCGATTGGGGATAGCTGATGTAGCTTTACTTATTTCGCATATGTATGCATATGTCTACTTATTACGTTTGCATCACTTGATTGTGTATGTGTTGTATGTTTATTGTAAAATGTTGATTCCACATAAAGAATTTTAAAAAAAAATACCTAAGTGTGAACCAGGGCTTGGGGCCTGTTCACATGATTTTCAGGTCCTGATCAGGTCCGGATCTGCAGACGCGGTGCGTTTTCGGTCCGGATGCTTAGGCCTGGTTCACACCTAGGCGTATTGCATATGCGCGGTTGTCGCGCGTTTTTTTTTACCGCGATTCGCGGTAAAAAATCATGCGACAAACGCGCGTTTCCGAGGGCTACTTGGCTGTATTCCAATGGAAACGTGCAACAAAACGGCCCAAAGTAGTACATGTACCTTTTCTGGCGTGGGCCGTTTTGTAGCGCGTTAGGGACGGGCTGAAATACGCCAAGGTGTGAACCAGACCCATTGAATACAATGGGATTTAGATGTTTGAGCGTTTTGTAGAGCGTTCGTCGAGCGCACTACAAAACGTTCAGGTGCGAACGAGGCCTTACAGTTTATATTTTTTTCAAGCCGTGGGACTGTCAGGCTGGGTTCACACCTAGGCGTATTGAATATGTGCGTTTGTTTTTTTTTTTTTGTCGCGACAAACGCCCGTTTCCGAGGGCTACTTGGCTGTATCCCAATGGAAACGCGAGACCAAAATGCCCCAAAGAAGTACATGTACTTCTTTGGGCGTAGGCCGTTTTGTATCGCGTTCGGACGGGCGGAAATACGGCAAGGTGTGAACCAGACCCATTGAATACAATGGGATTTAGATGTTTGAACGTTTTGTAGAGCGTTTTTCGAGCGTTGAACGCGCTACAAAACGTTCAGGTGTGAACCAGGCCTCAGTATGCAGAATCTTCCTCTGAGGTCACTTCCGTCCTCTCGTAACATCTACTTCCCTTTGTAGATACATGTCTGGTGCGATACATGTCTGGTGATCAGACATGTATCGCATGTTGATGGTGCTGGCTACAGCAATCTGCAGAGAATGAGCTCGCAGGAGACGTCGTTATTGGGTACGCCCGATCTTGAGGCTCCGGGTCTCCAAGGGTCAGTTCTGGAGTTTATATGAGGATTTGTGAGCTCACCCGGATACATTTTTTTCCTTTACTCCATGGAAAGGTAATGGCCATGTTTCAAATGTTTGCAGTTCATGTATTTACCTCTACCCCAACCTGTCTGTCTATCTCCCACTCTGACTGCCTCTGACATCATAAAAAGTGGAGCAAGAATATATATATATATTTTTTTTGCTTAGTTGCATTGCGTTCCGTTTCCGTTGCGTTTTTGCTGCGTTCGTGCGTTTTCTGACCGGACAAAATGTAACATGCAGTATTTTTTCTGTCGTAACCTGAACGGACTGCGCACGTGAGAACTGTAGCCCATAAAACACATAGGGATACATTGGGATGCATATTTAGTGCTGGAGCGTACGGATCAGGTCAGCACAGAAAACGGACGTCGTGTGAACAGGCCATTAGTCCTCCACATCCATGTGAAAAAGAACTGCTACATGTTAAAAGAAATCAAACATTAGGAGAAAGAGCAAAAATATACTTACACCCCAGCTTTTGCCCACAGTGCCTAAGTAAGGTTGACATAACTGAAGAGAATATGGTGCACTCCAGTATTCAACCTTCTGAGTTCTGCAGTAATTAGCAATGGATGGCGCTATTTGTATATATACAGAATTCATAGGAATCACCAGCACATCATATGCTCCTTGAGGCTGCGTTCCGGTCTGATTCTGGCCGGAACGCACTGCCTTGCATTGCGGCCGGCTCACTTTTTTTTGCCTCCAGCCGCAATGTGATCGCCCGTACGGGATTGCAAGGCACATTGGGGCTGCAGTGCGGTCCGGTGCGATCAAAATGCTGCAAGCACTATTTTGTTTGCACCGCACAGGAACGCGCTCCAGCCCGGCAAAAAAGAGAGCCGGCCGCAATGCGATGCAGTGTGTTCAGGCCAGAATCGGACCGGAACGCACTGCCTATGGTGTGAACTAACCCTTATGGGCAGTTTATTAGTCACAAATCAAAAGTGCAACATTTCTGAATATTTGCCTGAGGAGCTGCAAAAAGTTACACACCGATTTTCACCAATAAACTGCCCAGAAAGGAGCATTTAATGTGCTGGTGATTCCAGTAGGTTCTAGGCATGGGTGATTGCACGGGCCTTCAAGTCAGATGACTGCTGAAAATCCCACACCTTGCATGAACACCCTCCAGCACTGTGCAGTGGCATCTTATCATGAGATTCAGGGTCCATTCACACTTTACCGGTCCATTACGCACATAATATTTTGTGACAATGTGTGTTGTGTTAAGGCAGCCGGGATTAAAACAAAAACACAAGCCTTTTTTTTTTTTTAGGAACCCCAACACATGCTATGTGTGTTGTGGTGCGCTGCACAGCGTCATGCATTGCACTGTAAAGTGCGTACAATGAACGGCACTCTACATAAATCAGGTCTCTACAAGAGCATCCAGATTCAATGAGAGAAATTCAGAAGTTGCGATTTTTCCCCTGACTCTTGTCAAAAACTTTACTCCAACCAGCTCTTTCAAAAATAGGTCAGATTTCCTCGGTGTAGGTTTTCTTTAAGCAGTCTTGCATTCACAATATTTTCCATGATTGTATAACTAAAATCATTGAAACTCATGCTATCATCTTTCAGTGATATCTTTGCGAGTTATACTATAATAATATAGGATTTAGTTTGTAGAAGAAAAGAAGAAACCTTGCAAATGCGCACATGTGCTGTACATATTGTAAATTAAAAGGCAAAAAATGATACCGTCACCAAAGTGAGCCTTCAGTACTGTGCACAGCTCATGCACTACCGTGTCCTCTCCCTGGCTGGCTCCTTGTAGATCAAACAGCAATGACTATACTTGTAGACTGTCACAGCATCAGTACAGTACGGCACAATCATTACTACTGTCTGCTCTCTGCAGACATTTCTCTCTGTGATACAGACACTTGCTGTAAGCAGTGCAGGACGGTTTGAAGAAAGGTAGAAGGAAAAAGGACCTAGGAGGTGATGAAGCCGGGACCTTGTATTTTCTGACCATGGAATGATTCTGATCAAAATATATAATCATATTGGTGAGACTTTAGTAATCAGAATTGCTATGGGTTACTATACACTCCAGGGGCTGATTTATAAATCTTCTGCCCAACATATAGCTGGGCGAATGCAGTTCACATAGAATTACCGCTACCAGATGGAGCTGAGGATCTTAGGGAATTCCTATGCTCCTCAGCATCTAGTGGTGGTAGTGCCATGGGAACAGCATTCACCCAGCTATATGATTGGCAGAAGATTTATAAATCAGACCCTTGTTGTGTTCTGCTCGTTGCAGAGTTTACTAAAAAAAAAAAAAGGCAGAAAGAATATACCTGAGAAAAACATCCCTCTATCTAATATTCTTGTCTTAGCAGAGAAAACATGCTTGGAAGACAGGAAGATCAAATGTAAACTGCCGGGTTTGTTAACTAGGGCTGCAGCTAACGATTATTTTCATAATCGGTTAGCCGATTATTAACTTCGATTAATTGGATACAATGAAAAAAAATGAATACCGTCATTTACAGGGTTTGAAAAATCCACTCGTCTGCGACGAGAGGACGGTGGAGCCCGACGAGCAGCTGCCCGGCCGGCCGTTGTAATTACACGGCCGGCCGGGAGCTTTAAAGTCAAGCGATCGAGCGTCTCTATAGACGCTCCATCGATTGTATCAGCAGCAATACTTTTAGAGCCATTAAGGCTGGGTTCACACCTGGGCGTTTTACAGCGCTGATCAACGCACTGTAAAACGCCCAGCAAATGAAATCCCATTATTTCCTATGGACATGGTTCTCACTTGGGCGTATTTCAGCGTGTCGGAACGTGCTGAAAAACGCCCTACCCCAAAGAAGTACGGGAGCATCTTTGGGGCGTATTTCCGCGCGTATCCATTAGGATACAGCCGGATAGCCCTCGTAAATGCGCGTTTGACGCGCGTTTTGAGGGCTGCAAATCGCGGTTAAAACATGCACCCCAAAACGCGCGTCATACATGCATATTTTGAATGCCTAGGTGGGAACCCAGCCTAAAGGAGAACTATGAGGCGAGTGCTTTTCACTCACCTTATAGATCTAGCCGACTTGCGACAATGAGACTGTCACGTGTCGGCTTAGTAGATCGGGAAGTGAGCGAACACATACCGGCGTTCGCTCACATCTCGATCCTGTCACGGCTCTCTGCCATGACAGGGGAGGGGCTGGATTCCCCCCGCTCCGATCCGCCAGCGCTGACTGGCGGAATGGATGGGGGAGGGGCAGGTACAGCTGGCTCTGCCTCTAGATAAGCAGAGCCAGCTGTCACTCACGCAGCTGGGCGGATCCAGACATAATTGTCGGGATCCGCTTCAGCTGCGGCGTCTCAGTATACCGCAAGCTGTAGCTCCCTATATACTGAGCTTAGGGTGATGGGAGGACGCTAGTTTGTGTCCTCCCGTTACCCTAAGGAGAACTATGGTGAAAATCCCTAACCCCATAGTTCTCCTTTAATCACTGATAACACTAAACTGATGAACAGTAAAAGCATTTTAATCGTCGCTTATGGGCATTTTTTTTTTCCGATTTTGCGGGCGCACGCAGTTTTAAGGCTTGACATGTTTGGTGTCTATTTACCCGACGTGACCCCGACTTTTATGTTTTACTAAAAATAAGGGTAAGAATAAATGTTTTATAACATAACGTAGGGAAACTTTTTTGTTTTTTTTCTACATTTATGGTTCTTTTTTTATTATATAGTAAAAAATAAAACCCGCAGTGGTGATTATATACCTCCAAAAGAAAGCTCTATCTGTCCCCAAACTTTAACATAAATTGCAAGGCTATAGTCCGGTCATGCTGACTGGTGAAATTTTTGACTGACTGCTGAGACACTATCAAATTTTTCAAGCCCTGGTCATTTATTTAAAATGAAATACACAAATGCAGTGTTACAGGCATAAAGTTTACTTCAGAATAAAACGCTATGCACATTTTTTTAAATCGCACTGCAGTACCGCGCCTTCCAGTGCGTGCGATCACACTGCGGATGGGAGGTGCATTCGGGATCGATTGGTATGAATGACAGAACGGGGGGCATGGCAGAGGCAGGAGGGGGGCATGGCAGAGGAGACACAAGGCGGCAGCGGAGGAACAGGGCGACACAGAAGCAACCTGGCAGCAGCAGAGGTACAAGGGGCGGCAGCGGGGGAAGAGTCGCCAGTCTTTTCTCCCCGCTGGTGCCGGCTGCAGTGGTCTGTGTCCCAGATGCCTCTGCCAATACAGGCGGGGAGAGCAGCGGGGATTGAAAGGGACACAGGCGGCTGCAGCCACCACCAGTGGGGAGGAGAACGGAGGAGCAGAGCGGCAAAAAATTATCTTAAATCAACTAATCGATGATGAGAATCGTTGCCAACGATTCTCGTTATCGATTGTAATCGATTTAATTGATCAGTTGTTGCAGCCCTACGGTTAACCTTTTGCTGGGCACTGCCTCCAATTTTGCACCATAGGTGGCAAGCTCAATTTCGCGATTTTTTCATTGGATTTCACTCAAAGTATTCTTGGTGAATTGACACCGCCTGTGAATCTTGTTGAGTCAGTACATTGTCATAATATCTGCATAGACTGGGTCTCAGGGAGTGTATCTTCTGCATAAAGCGACATTTGAAACAGAATATACTGATGTTGCTTATTTTATTTCTAAACATCCAACGTGCGCAGGGATACCAAATGTGTAGTGTAATTCTTGTATGGCATGACAGTGCAGATGTGTATTTTACATGTGTATGTTTATGTTTGTATTACATGAAACCTATTATCTGTTGTATTCCCTTTTTTTAAATTTTACTTTTTTCAAACCTAGCCTTATTACTGACACCACTTATCATTATACATAAGATTTATATTTACATCTTGTAGATGTGATTGGGCAGTTGTATAGCCATCTAGGTCACTTTCACATGCAACAAAGAGACCACAGATGACATATTGGAATAAGTCCTTAGCAGACAAAAGGTTCATCGCTGTTTATCCCATTGTGCCAGCCATTCACCTGAATCTTGTAACACCGCGATGGTGGCCTTGCTCCCATTCATATGTTTAGAGACAATGACAAACTACCCCAAAGTGTCCATCAACTCAAAACTTTGAAGTCTAGAGCATATTCTAACATTTGCTTTATAGTTTGTTTGTTTTTAGTTTTGGATAGAATGTGGAAAGGTTAGAAGTAGGGATGCACCGATATATTAGCCGTGGAAACATATCGGCCGAAAATTGCACTTTTGGCATCATGCCGAAAGTGACATTTTCTGGCCGATACAGCGGTGCATCCATCTTTCTCTACTCCCCGCTAGGCGCTGCTCTGTGTCCCAGCGGGGAGTAGAGAAACTTTGACAGGAGGCTGAGCGCTGCGGGAGGAGAGCGCTGTGAGCGGCCGGCCTCTCTCCTCCCACACAGCTCAGCTTCCTGTCACAGATCGGCAGAGCGATGTGTGGGCGGAGACAGCCAGTGCTGTCACACCAGACTGAGCACCTCTCGCTCAGCCTCCGTGTCAGGAAGAAGAGCGGTACAAACACTCAGCGATCAAGTTTAGACCCCTAATATTTCCCCGAAGCCCCTAAAAGTAAAAAATAAAAATATTTAATTAAAAAATTATTCAATAAATAAAAATATATTAAAATTTAAAAAAAATATATATAAAATTTTTTTGAAAAAGTTCAAATAAAAAACATTTTGGGTTTCGGCCTGACTATTTTTTTATTTTGGTTTTGAAATTTTAATTTCGGTGCACCTCTAGTAAGACGCTATGTCTGTTTTTTTATTGCTGTCTTTGTCAACGTGGGGGACTATTGCTCCTGGGTGGTTAAGACTCATTTGTTTTTGTTGCCCAAATTCCCACACAAGGAACTACCAGGGCCCATCTTTTGGTGTGGAAACCTAAAGTGCAGCACAGCTTACAGAACCTGCTCTGTAGGTCCAAGTTCAAATCCAACCTGGAAAAAAAAATCTGCACTTTGATATTTTCTCCTCTATGTTCCAATTTTGCATAGAACCAAACAGATCTATACACTCTACGGCGCTGCATTATATGCCACTGTGTACCCTCACATTGCCCTGCAATGAGGAAGAGAGTGGAGCTATAAAGATTACTAATAATACATTGGTGGCCAATTTATTTATAGGCACTATATTGGTGGCCAATGATTTCATTGGTTTGTTCACTCTTCAAAAAAACAAAATGTTTACACATACCTGGTTATCATATTTCAAAGATTGTGTCCCAACCAAAAATCTGATGGCATCCGTTTCTGCTGTTTGGGCTGACAGCGCTCGGGCCTAAATGAAAGAAAAGTTTATTAAAACACAAAAACTGACCAACCATGAAAACAAGTAAGAAATTAACTTTTCAACTTTTCAGATGAGGATGTGCAAAAAGAAATAGCCAACCGGACACGTTTCAAGTTGACAGCAAAAAATGTTGAGGAGTTACTATTATTTACAGTGCTCTGCAATAATTAAATATGCATTTACAATAAATGCACAGAGGACTGGGCCCTAATAATTAGAGTGTATGAAATACGTATTTTCTATAATAAATACAGAGGACTGGGCCTATTAGACTGTATGAAATAGGCTTTTTCTATAATAAGTACACAGAGGACTGGGCCCTATTGATCAGACTGTATTAAATAATCCTTTCCAATAAATACACAGAGGACTGGGCCCTATTCATCGAACTGCATGAAATAAGGACAAAGCTGAGTTTTTAATGAGAATCCATTAGCCTCACCTCCCCAATCTAATCTAACCAAGAACCCCCACCCATATACTTACCCACCTTTCCATGGCAGCAGGAGCCTTGTGTTTACCCTCATCGACCTCAAAACTGCTCCGGCGCTGGCCCGCATATGTGACATTAGAGTCATTAGGGGTATGGAACCCTTTCAGGTTCATGCTTTAGGCCTGGTTCACACCTAGGTGCTTTTTCAGTTTCACACATTTTTGCGTGATTTTTTTCTCTGCAATACTTACCACTCCTACAGCCCTCGGATTCCGAGG